>NC_136940.1:2165968-2235968 GCF_949987615.1 Pollachius pollachius
AACCATCTGGTCGCCGGCGTCACAGAAAACATCACAGGGAAGTCACATGACCTCACTGTTTGTAATACCTTGACGTAAACACATGGAGCAGAGCTAACCGCTAAGATGGGAGACAAGGAGAAACGACAATATATGGCTGCCGGTACAGTAAGGATGTTCATAGAACCAAGGGCCAAGCACTAACCATCACTGGGTTAACCCGTTCCCGAGGCATTGAGCGAAGGCGATAACGTTGTAGAATAATATTTTTGGAACGTCTATGCTGCCCTATCCACGGCTCTAGAGATATCCACGTTGAAATAAAAGTAAAGAAGCTTCCTTTGAAAACGTCCTCCTGGGTGCGTGCCCCCCCTCCTCTCCCCCTTCGCAGACGGCTGGGGGCGGGGTGTCCATGGACATGTTAATGTCAGGAATGCAGCCATTTCCTCCTCACTTGAAGACACAAAGGACCTCTCCCCCCCCCATAAGAGCAGCAGAAATGTGGATGCAAAATACATGTAAATCGGTCGGGGCGCTCTGGGCTTTCAACAGGGAGGCCTGGGGTAGTTTCTACTGGTTATTTCACTGGAATGGAACGGCTTCAGGTCGGGTGTCTGGTACCGGAGCGACGGTTGGCCCAGGACCACAGTTACTGTCTGAGAACATTATCCTGCTACACTTACCGTAGGGGGATATAAACATTATATCCTGTTACACTTATTGTAGGAGGATATAAACGTTATATGCTGTTACACTTATTGTAGGAGAATGATAAGTCATTATGCTGTTAAACTTACTGTAGCCGGATGACGACATTATTATACTGTGACGCTCTCTGGGGGAGGGTGATAAGTCATCGTCGTGTTTCACTCAATGGAGGAGGATGATAAAGTCATTATCCTGTTACGCTTACTGTAGGTGGGTGATAAGTCATTATACTCTACAATCTCACAGGAGGATTATGATGTTATGTTATTAGCCTAGGATCATAGGTTAATAACGAGGTTCGTACCGTCCTTCCTGCTGTGTGTGGGTTTCCCACGGTGGAGTCGTGGCAGCACACTCTTCTGCTCCACAGGTTTTCTTATCAGCAGCACATATTTGAGATGGTCACGGTTCAATACGCTCAGACTAAGTGGTATGCACTCTTCTTCTGTGCAGAAGGAACCATCACCCACTCCGTTAAACATCTCACTTAGCACGATGATTAGAGATTATATATGACATGCTTCAGTTTTTAAAGTAAAAGGTTTATCTGCAGTCTTTCTGCTGTTACGACCCCATGTTATGATGGTAAGGGGACAGACGGACCCTGGGGGGTGATAAGAACCCCCCCCCCCGGGGCGGGTCTTGGCCGTCTATAGGGCACCCAGTTGACAGGGTGGCCTCCTTCAGGTTGTCAGTTGGGGAACGCCTTGCTTCAACAGTTGAGTCTGCCATGCAAATCACCTGCAGGACATTTACCTGCAGGGTCAAAGGTTACGGCTCTGCAGGGGCTACGGCGAGACCGGGGGGGGGGGGGGGGGGAGAGAGAGAGAGAGAGAGAGAGAGAGAGAGAGAGACAAAGACAGAGAGTAAGAAAACGGTGAAGAAAGAGGGAAGAAGGGAACGGCGAGGGAAGGGTAGAGAGAGAAGAAGGACAGAGAAGTGAGGGGCTGATGGGTTCATCTCATAGTCTGAGGCTACAACACGATCAATATTTACCCTCCCCCCCGCCTGCTGATCTGATCACCCTGTTTACCCAGTGTGTGTGTGTGTGTGTGTTGGGGGGGGGTTTGTGTGTGTACGAGGGTGGGGTTATGAGTGTATATGGGGTGTATAGAGTGAGTGTGTGTGTATGTAGTGAGTGAATATAGTGAGTGTGTATGGTTGGGGGGTTATAGTGTGTATGGAGTGTGTATATAGTGAGTGTGTATGGGGTGGAGGGGGGTTATATTGAGTGTGTATGGGGGGGTATAGTGTGCATTGGGGGGAGTTATAATGTGTATGGGGGGGGGGAGTAGTGTGTATGGGTGCAGGACAGCAGATGGTAGCTCTGTCACGTATGCTCCTGGAGAACAATACGGCCTCTCAGCCTCGTTAGGGGGGGCTTGGGGGGGGTGTCTGGTCTGGACAGCTGGCAGGCAGCGTGCCGCGCACACACCCTCCCCGTGTCCACACACAGACACACACACACGCACACACACACTTTAACACCCCACACACACTCACACACCATGCATTCACCCCCATGCACACACTCACCCCATTTACCCCTTACACACACACACGCACACACACCCTAGTCAGTGCACACACACACACACCACACACACACGCGCACGCACGCACATACACACACACACACACATGCTTAAACACCCTATACACACACGCATACACCATATATGAACCCCCCCATACACACACTCACCCCATTTGCCCCATAACACACACACACACACACACACACAGCCTAATAAGCCCCCATCCACACACACACACACACACACACACACACACACACACACAGCAATTAAGAGACACGGGCTGCAGCTTAAATATTGACCAGCACACAAACACAATACTACAGGAGAATGAGGCTGCCGTCTAATCAGGACCCTACCTGACCTCCTCTCCTCTCTCCTCTCCTCTCCTCTCCTCTCCTTTCCTCTCCTCTCTCCTCTCCTCTCCTCTCCTCTCCTCTCCTCTCCTCTCCTCTCCTCTCCTCTCCCCTCTCCTCTCCTCTCCTCTCCTCTGTCTGGTCTTTGTCTGAGAACGAGGGGTCATAATGTAGTGCTGCTGGATGTATATTATGGTATGTTTATTATGTTACATACTGCTATAATGTGGGGTTAGTGGTTAACAGTTTTAAGCGATGAAGAGACCTCATTTCACTCAGAGAGTGATGGAGATGAAGAGGAGGAAGGGAAAGATAGAAAGACTTGCAGCCAAATGCTGCCATGCTGTATAGTAGGAGGTCGAAGTCTTGACAAAACTAGAGAGAATGAGGAAGAATATTGCTGGTTTATAACTTTTAAATAATTTAAATAAACGGCAGCTCAGGTGCTCTATGGCGTGTTGGGTCAGGGAGGACGAAAGAGAAAAATAAAGAAAGAAATAAAAAGCGTTTTGTTTGTTTGCACATTAAATCTCCTCTTTAGATATGGTGTTTTATAAAAACGGCTCCTGGCACTCCTCCTCCTCATAGTTTATCCACTCTATTGTGCAGCAGAACAACAACTAGCTGCTTACCATGACACAGGCGACCAGCTGAGACGCCCGGCCCTCCCCCTCTCCCCCTCTGCCTGCCTCGCTCGGACCCCTCCGGGACCAGCGGCTCTGGCATTCCTCGCATTCCCCCTCGGAACAATCAGCCCTCAGTTATCAGTGCGCTCAGAGCGCGTCGTGAGCCAGTCTTCCTCAGAGAGCCGTGGAGCGCACACGCCGCTCCCTACTGAAACGCTCAGCAGCACAGGACACTTGTACACTCGTATTCTCAGAGGAACTGTATCCACGGTGTTTATTTTTTTTACCGTGTTTGTGGAGGGAGATTATACCGAGGATCTTTTTCGTCCGGGATGTGTTTTGAACTTTGATTTGGGGTGAGTTTATTTCGCGTTTCGTTTCGTTGACGCGTTGAACACTCGGGTGTTCGCTTTACGCGTAGACTACTCAGCTCACATCCTCATCGATATAAAGTCTCCGATCGAGGATTATTGACTTGGTTATTGTCTGTTTGACTACTACTAGTATGTGAGACCTTGTCCATGGTTTGATCCCAGTAAAGCCCAGTGTTTGTGAGTGTTTCTGAGATGTGAGGAGATGTGAATATCGTCCACTAGAGATGTACACAAAAACAATGGCCCCTAGTGCGCATGTCGGGCTGATCAGGCTTATTCCATGTAGCCTACACTTGAACACGTTTACATGGTGTGTCTTGATTGTCTTTTTCCGGATCGCTATTGTTTTTGTACTGCCTTATTGTATTTTAATCGCTTTATTTGTGTCCGTCTAACATTGAATTGTGTCCGATTTAACAACCGAGTAAAATTAGTCCAAAAGTCCAGTTCAATGATAACAATTACCTACATGAGTAGATAATATCTACGTGAGTCTACACTTGTCCAGGTTCAGTTCGTATTCCGCAAATGGAAACATCAAAGCATCCTCGTGTGTCTTTGTAACCCGTAGCGACCCTCGTGTTTCCCCAGACCCGTGTTAACCCAACACCCCAGCCGTCCTCCCAGCCCACGACCCCTCAACCCTTCAGACCCAACGAGATGAGAACCGCCGAGGAGTCGGGAACGGTCCTGCACCGCCTGATCCAGGAGCAGCTCCGCCTGGGGAACCGGGCGGACACGCGCGCCCTGCTGGCCATCCAACAGCAGGCCCTGCGCGGCGGCAGCGGCAGCAGCAGCGGCAGCAGCGGCGGCGGCACCGGCAGCCCCCGATCCTCGCTGGAGAGTCTGACGCTGGAGGAGCCCCCCAAGTACGTCCACATGTCCACGCGTCAGGAGCCCCAGGGCCAGGAGCACCGCGGGGACCTCCTCCTCTCGGAGGGCCCGGCCGGCTGCCAGCACCTGTACCAGCTGCACGGCGAGGAGCTGCCGTCCTACGAGGAGGCCAAGGCTAGCTCCCAGTACCGCAGCGCGGCCCAGCACCCGGGCCCCCGGCCCCCCGCGGGGCCCTGGGACCTGAAGCGGGAGCACGCGCGCTCCCTGAGCGAGAGGCTGATGCAGCTCTCGCTGGAAAGGAACCCCGCTCTTCCACGGGACCCCCCGACCCCCATGAGCTCCTCCTGCAGCTACCCCCAGCTGTACCCCATGGGGCCCGAGAGCCGCGCCCCCCCGCCGGAATACCCCTTCTGCGTCCGGCTCCCAGGGTACATGCTGAGCCGGTCGGAGGAGCAGGGCCACGAGTACAGAGACCCTCCCCCGCCCTTCAACTCCCAGCACAGGTACGACTAATACCAGTATACAAATATGATGTGACACCCAGTCTAACCTGTGCTGTGAATTGAGCATGTTAAATATGACTAGTATACAATTATTTTGTAACAATTGTTTAACGTATACTCGTGACTGAAGCGCAGGTGTGGATTTATTAATATTATTATATAATTCATGCGCAGTACTTATTCAAGATGTACTCGTGACCGAACCCCAAGCACAAGGTTGAATCTATTATTATTATTATATAATTCCTACCCAGCGCATATTTAACATTTAACCCAACTCCCGCCAGAGCTTGTCCTTAATAGAATCACATAATTCATAGCCAGCACATACTTATGGCTCGGGTCCCAGCGCGGCCCTGAAACACTCCTGCAGCCCGTTCAACACGCGTCGTGTACCAACACGACCGCTCTGTGCGAGACATTCAACACGTATGCAGCGCGTACGGAAAACACGCGCTCGGCAGATGGCGTCCGGGTGCCCTGGCTCCATACCTTCTGTCGTTTGTTCTCTCCCCTCGCACCCTGATTCTCTGCATGCCGGAGGGCGCGCTCTCCAGACCCAGACAGTCTAGCCCGTGCAGCGCCCCCCCCACCCCCGGGCTGTCCTGGTGACTAACGACGGCGCGTCCTCTGACTCTGAACTCTGCGGTCGCTGACTCATCACCTCTGGTGCTCCTCCAGGTTCGTGTCGTCCCCGCCCCAGCTGTCCCACGGTGCCGCCGGGGGGGTCTACCGCGACGCGGCCGGGGGCTCCGGCGGCTCCGACCCCTACTTCGCCGGCGCAGGCGTCGGAGTACCCGGCATGCCCTGCGGCGGCGGGGCCGCGATGGACGCTCTGCTCCACGAGAACGAGCGACTACGGCAGGAGCTGGAGGTCCACGTGGAGAAGACCGCCCGCCTGCAGAAGGTGAGGAGGAGGAGGAGGAGGAGGAGGGAGGAGGGGGGGAGGATGTGTCAGCAGATCCACAGCCCCCTAGAATACGGTCTGTGATCAGAGGCTGATTGGTTTCATTCTTGGAGGGTCTGGTGGTTATGACTACCAGTCTGAGCTTCTGGGTTCCATGCCAGATGTCCGCAGCCTAGTTCAAGATTACGCCCAACCCCTACCTGCCCCTTAATGACCTGTCTCTGTACTGTCTAACCCCTACCTGCTCCTTAATGACCTGTCTCTGTACTGTCTAACCCCTACCTGCTCCTTAATGACCTGTCTCTGTACTGTCTAACCCCTACCTGCTCCTTAATGACCTGTCTCTGTACTGTCTAACCCCTACCTGCTCCTTAACGACCTGTCTCTGTACTGTCTAACCCCTACCTGCTCCTTAATGACCTGTCTCTGTACTGTCTAACCCCTACCTGCTCCTTAACGACCTGTCTCTGTACTGTCTAACCCCTACCTGCCCCTTAATGACCTGTCTCTGTACTGTCTAACCCCTACCTGCTCCTTAACGACCTGTCTCTGTACTGTCTAACCCCTACCTGCTCCTTAACGACCTGTCTCTGTACTGTATCTGGATAAAATTGTCTGCTAAATGACTAAAGAGTAAACATCTCCTCCTCCTCCAGTTGGAGCTGGAGATCCACCAGATCTCGGAGGCGTACGACACGCTGATGACCGGCTCGGCCAAGAGGGAGGCTCTGGAGAAAACCATGAGGAACAAGATGGAGGCCGAGATCAAACGGCTGCACGACTTCAACAGGGACCTCCGAGGTACGGCCCTCCCCCTCCCACCGTGGAGACCTCCGCCCGGTCTGCCCGTTTAAACTGCTTGACTCCACCGCACGTTTGTCTGGGCAGCCGCTGACGGGTCTTTTTCTTTCCGACATTTCCGCAGATCGCCTGGAGACGGCGTCGAGGCAGCGTCTGGCGACGGAGGCGGAGTCCAGCGAGCAGAAGCAGCACATCTTCACCAAACTCATCGAGCAGAGTGAGTTGGAGAACAACGCCCCCTCTTCCCTACATCTGCACACATCTCTCCTCAACGCGTGGGGGGGGGGGGATCAGACGTCGCAGAGGTCCGCGTAGTAAACGCTTTTCACGACGCCGAAACCGAAAAATAATTGGGAGTCCGATAAACGGAACGAGCGTTTGAACCGGTCGCTAGCGTGGCTACGACGGCGGCACACTGCAGCCATACCTCACCCCGCTAAACCGGCAGCCATCTTTTATGAGCAGGGCAGTAAACTGCTGTCTGGATTCCAGAGCCCCCCCCCCTACCTTCGCCTGTCTCCTCGCTCTAGGTATTTCACGCTGTTCTGCCCCGGGGAATGCCTCCCCCCCCCCCCCCCCCTGCTCTGAGTTACATTACCCCCCTCCCCCTGCGTTCCCTAGGGGGAACCAGCAGGCATGGCGTCCCAAGACATCCAGGCTCAACATGACCTCTGGGACGCCAGAGAACACCTCGCCATGTTTGGGCATTTCCTCACCTCAGGGGTCACGGAGCTGTTGGGGGTTTCGGTCCAGTTTGAGCCTCGGTGCCAAACCTCGCTGTTGGCCGACAGGCGAGCACCTGGAGGAGCCCTGATGAGGGTGCGTTTCTGAACAGCGTGTGTTGAAGGAGCCAGTGTGGAGGATCGTTGGGAGCCGTGTTTAACGGAGGAGATGGAGAACATGCTCCTTAAAACAAATCCCCCAAACAAGGCGATCGCAGGCAGCGTCTCCCGAGGCGACTTTAAACTGTTGTTTTTCCTGCTTTATTTCCCCACCAAACGACTCAGTAACTCCTTAACCAATCACACATGAGATCGTTTGGGGGCGCCGCTGTGTTAGCCACACGCGCTCCCTGTGTTAGCCATTAGACGGCGCGTCCAGGAATGTGGGAATAATGAAAACGTATGCTGGGGTTCTGTCCCTCTCCTGGGTAACGGCCCGCAGACGCTCCGGGCTGCTGGTGTTTGTGAGTGTGTGTGTGGTTGTGTGTGTGTGTGTGTGTGTGTGTGTGCGCGCGCTGCAGATCAGAGGAATGGCATGTGCTCTCTTGTGTAGTCCGCCCCAGTCGCCCGTCAGCGGGTAGGCCAGCGCTGGATGATCTACCTCCAGCCAAACTCTGAATACCTCAGCGCTGGGGGGGGGGGGGGGGGGGGGGGGGGGGGGTTCTGCTCTGTGGTTAACATTAATGAGATGGATTTCCAAGTATTACCACGACTCAGTGGATCACAATTTGGAGAATTCTCTATCGGCCCTCCTTGTGATTCCTAAGAAAATAAAGAAAACGAAAAGCTCTGGGCCGCATTCCCTGAAGCTCTTGTAAATGTGCCTCGTTGGGGCGCATTCCAGTAAGGAGACGGCTGACGCTACGGCTCTCCTTATGGGCTGGCTTGACCCCCCCCCCCCCCCCCCCGAGTGCCAAACGGACCATTCCTCATCCCTGCACCACCTTCCCTCCACCTCAGCTGCAGCCGAGCAAACCCCTCCACCTTCCCCTCTCCTGACCGTACTCTTCACCAGAAAGGATTTGCTCCATCATTAAACCAACCTCCTCCTCCCCCTCTCTCCTCCTGCCCAGATGAGGAGCAGCAGAGGGAACGTGAGCGCGTGGAGCGCCAGGTGCAGCACCTTCGTGCGTCGGGCGAGGAGTGGCTGCGGCGACGAGAGGCCCTGGAGAAGGCCCTGGCGCTGGCCCAGAGCCGCAGCCTGGCGCTGATGGAGGAGCTCCAGAGCGAGAGGGCCTACGTCTCCAAGGTGGAGCGGCTGCAGGGCAGCCTGGCCCAGCTGCAGGCCGCCTGGGAGAAGAGGGAGACCCTGGAGCTGCGGCTACGCACCCGCCTGGAGCAGGAGCTGAAGAGCCTCAGAGCCCAGCAGGTGAGGACCTCCACCACCAACGCCGACGCCAACACCTCCACCACCACCCCCACCACCACCAACACCAGCCCAACCTCCGCCAACACCTCCGCCCCCGCCCTGGTGGACACTGACCATCTGGTTCTGGGAGGAAGCATAGGGAACATAGTAGACATGGTAGAACTGGGATTTATCTCGGGAACCAGAAAGTAATTTCCCCAGTCCCTTAGAACAGAAGCTGATGTTTGAGTGTTCCGAGCGTTCTTCAAGATCGTGGACTACTGATCCAGATCATTGAGAGTGAACTTTGAAGACATCTTTATTGGACTTCATGGATAGGACAGGAAAGGTCATGAAACAGAGAGGGAACCAGGCAGAGCACTTATTTGTGGCTGGCGTTAATGAGATGGATTACCGCAACTCAGAAGATAATAATATGGAGAGTTATTACCAGGACGGTATCAAATCTACGGTCGCCACCATCCGTTCTCCAGAGCCTAACCCCCCCTCCTCTCCCAGCAGTCCCAGTCCCAGGGCGCGGGCCCGGCGGACCAGCTGCTGAACTGGTCCCGCCTGCAGCAGCAGCTCCGGGAGCGGGAGGAGAGGGTTCTGGCGCTGGAGGCCGACATCACCAAGTGGGAGCAGAAGTACCTCGAGGAGAGCACCATGCGGCAGTTCGCCATGGACGCCGCCGCCGCCGCCGCCGCGCAGAGGTAAGACGCTACGATGGACTGCTGTCAATCACCTGGGGGACCCGTTGGAGGAGGGCGGGGCTTATCCTTAGACGATAGATCGCTTAGTCGAATAATCACTGGATTATTTTAGTCGTTGAATCATCAAGTTCAAAAACCCAACATTTGTTGTTTAATCTTTTAGAAATCTTTGTGTTTTTAGTGGATCCTTAGAAATTTCATTTCCTTGGCTATAGCTGCGAGTTGCAATCCTTTGAAACCAACGACTATGAAAGCAAGGTTTTAATGTCTGTCTCTGTTGTTGTGTTCCCGGTAATCAGAGACACCACGATCATCAACCAGTCTCCAGGCAGCTCTCCCAGCAGCAGTTTCAACGAGACACTGCCCTCGTCGCAGAGCCCCAGACAGCAGGAGATGAAAAACCGGTAGGTGCACATTCCCCTCGCTCAAGATCGCTCCTCCTCAACAACAATTCCGATGTTGTTTAGTCAGTGAGTCTCTCTGTGTCAGAGTGTTCAAAGCCCTCAGGGTTGAGGAGGTTCTATCACGTTGAACGACGATGAAGGACGGGTGCTCATGATGTGTTTTTTTTTTATTGTTTCCTCCAGGATCCGTGCGCTCCACTCTCAGCTTCTGGAGAAGGACGCCGTGATCCAGGTTCTCCAGCAGCGCTCCGGCTGGGAGCCGGGTCGCCCGGAGAGGCAGGGTCTCCGTCTGGCCCGGTCCGTCCCGGCCTCCATCAACGCCGTGGGTAGCGGCGGCGGCAGCGGCAGCCTCGCTGACCTCACCAAGGGACAGGGTAAGTCATCCCGGAGTTTAAAACGGTTTGGTTTTAAGGGGACCTATCCGAGCAATGCCGGGGAAAGAATCCACGAATCCCAAAAAAGCGACGAGGGGACAACTGGTAGACAGGCCAGCGCCGCCAGACAGAATGTGCAGCTTCTAAAAAAAACAGAAAAGTATAAATAAAGAGGAGGGGCCGATGAGTTTTGCACTCCCCCCAAATAGACGTGTGTTTTTAAACTGAAATGTATATGGCGTCTCCAGCCCCGGAATAGTAGCGCGGGAATGAGGTCTCCGGAGCAGATGTTTGGGCGGTGTGTGTGTGTTGAAGATGTTCCAGGGTCATTAAGCAGTCTCCTCTTTTTCTGTCTGCGCAGGGAAGGATCTGTGGGACGAGCGGACGTGTGAAGCGATGCTTTACCCCAGGGGCTCAACGGGGCCCTCAGCTCTGGGCCAGGACTCCATTAGCCAGAGTTCCTACATCTCCTCCACCACCTTCTCCCAGGGAACCGACGCCATCAGGGACCCCAGCCATCTCGCTGCTACAGAGGCTCACTCTGCGTCTCTCTCAGGTGAATACACCTTCGTATTCGGCAAGCTCCAACGCCAAATTCGAGAAACCTCTCCCCTCAATTTATTTTTTAGCCGTTGCCTATCTTCGGCTCTCTGTGCGGTTCCCACCGTTGCTTCGCCTCGGGGTTAGAACATAAGAGGAACGCTAGAGGAACATTCCCACCAAAGAGCGCTCTGTTCTCTAACAGCGTGAGCTTCTCTTCCCACCATGCAGACCTGCAGGCGCTGAAGGCACCGCTCAAGACCTTCATGAACCTCAGCTGCCCGGACTCCGACGTGGTGGAGATCCTCATCTAGATCTGTGGATCAGATGTCTTCAGCTGGGGTGGAGGTCTTCCGGGACTCTAGAGAGCCCCCCCCCCCGACGATGGTGTACTCCCCCGATGATGGGGATTTATGGGCCCGCCGGTTGGTCTTGCGGACCGGACCCCTGGACTACAGCAGGCTGCACGGCCCGGCCGGTTAGCCGGACCGACCCGGCCGTCGTGGAAGACCAGGAACGGAACCCGGAACGGGTCACAGTTCAGGACAGCGGGCTGGGCGTTCGATGCATTGCCGGTCCCCATGGTGATGGGGTTCTAGAAGGTTCTCCGGTGGAGCGGCCTGCCTCGCTGCGGGGTATAGGAATCGGAGCCATCTGTTAATATATCTGTCGTGATTGTTTTTTCGAATTTCGTGCCACGCGTTGTTGTTTTAATGTATGTTTTTATTTATATTAGGTGCTGCTCATGACTGAGTCTCGCTCTGCCATTTTTCTTTTTTAATGGGAAAACGAGAGATGTCTCGCTTCTACCCAGCCCTGCTTCTCTCCCTGCCCCCGTCGGTCTGTCCTCGCCCCCCCCTGACCCGGCCTCGTACGACCACGTTTACATTCAAGGTTACAGGATTAGGACGACTCCCCTTAACGGGCACATCAGGCCATTATTCCCCGGGTTCGCCCCGTCTATAAGTTATTTAAGCTGTTAGCTATTTAAGCTCCATATAGGCAGGGAACATACTGTTCTTTATTTAAGGCGTGGTCTTGAGTACGCATCTCTTAACTGGGCCTGGAGTTTGTTCGTGGCGCTCTAATTTTGAAAATCCTTGGTTAATGTAATGGGGCCTGTGATCGCCAATGGGCCGCATTCCACCATGCCCTCCCGACAGGCTACGGCTAATCTGCTCGCATTCCTCAGTGAGGGAGCGCGCCCATTAAAGAAAAAGGGCTATCTAAAGAGGTGACCCTCACCCCTTGTTAAAATGGTGCACATTCTGGGCATGGCTGCTACTCCCCCTGCCTTACTGTTGAGGAAGACTTTAGCGAGACGCCCCAGTCGGTAGCCGGCTACCACCCACATGTGTCTCCTCCACATTATTTATAAGCAGGGTGGAAACGGCGTGTCTATCTTGAGCACTCTCCCTGCCGCTCTGTCATCGTCACTGCGTTTTTAAACGAGACACGATACTGCTGCTGCTTTTCCCATCACATGAGAATGCGCTGCAACACCGCGGCTAAGAATGAGCTCTGGGCCATCGCCCCTTTTTAATGTCCCGTGAATGCTGAATGTATGGCCCCTTATGCGCAGGAACTCCAGTTTAGTAGGGCTCTGTTTAACGGGAGCATTCCAGGGTTTCTGATGTGTTGATCTATTTTTGGAGAGGAATAACAATCGACCATCAGTATGAAAATAAAGTGTTTCATCCCTTCAGGCTGTTGCAAAAGAATTCCACACGAGGATGCAACTACTCTTGTTTTTTAAAAGTGTTTGTTTTGTTTCAACTGTAGTACTATCAGAATACCCACAGGGACTGCCTACTCCATGGGGTGATGATGTGTACTATGGTCGCTGGTGTTCCCCTTCCAAACCAGGGTGGTCTTCTGCTAAGTGTTGCTGGTCAACGCTGAAGTAGCTGATTTCAATTGGTTCTAAAACCGCCCCCATATTGCTATTTACACTCTGTTTACATTCAGAGTTGTCCGAAGTGAGAGATGTTAATATATTGTTGTTTTATAATTTTGTTTTCTATTTGTGATGCCAAAGAAAACTTCCTTTTGTCCTTAAATTATTCGTGGAAATTATACAAAATCAAGTTATTATTTGGTGGCCCTCTAATGGCTGGACGGCCCATTAAGACGTTGCTGTGAACTTTTTGCTATGGAATTTTTGTATATGCCAATAACATTTCACTTTTCATTGAATAAAAACCCTTAATATATGTTCATTAATACGTGTTTCTTGCCTTCCTTTCAATTGTCCTGATACATTCACTTAACCTTTGATAGAATGAAGAGAACCTCTGACATGCGCCTGCCTTTTTAAAGTTGGCAACAAACTTCCAAAATTACCCAACTTATTTTAGGATGGAAAAAAAACAGATGCCAGTAGTTCTGACGTTAATAACGATGAGCGTTGCGAAACCACTATTTATTCTGGCCATGTGTCACATAATCCAAGAAGGTTGACTAGCCCTCAGACATTGTGGTGCTTGTGGCGCTCGTCCCCGAGGCGCGTCCTCATGGCTCCCCTGTCGGCGGCGCGGTCAGCGCTCCCTTGCAGCGAACCTTGACTTTCAATGTAAACATTTTCGCTTCCTCCGCCTCCCCGTTTGCCTGGGAGAAGGACATTCCTTGAATGCCTCGGCCCTCGGACTTCCCTTTTCTCCACGGGTTCGCCCTGCGGAGAGTGAGGGCCATTTCTCACAGCTCCGAGCAGGAGGAACATAAAGATGAGTGTGTATTTTAAATACCCTTTTCCAAGGCGGGTGCGATCCTGTGTGATCTACCACGGGGTCTGACATTTTTGCGGTTACTGTGGAGCTGAGAATGATTCACGTCTTAAAAAAATCTCATCCATGTGTGAATCAATGTCGAAAAGTCCTAGACCAAACAGCAAGTGTTGTAGTGTGTTGCTTGTTGCTTCAAATTCGCTCCAAGTGAAGTCACACACTGAATCATTTGAGGCTGATCACAAATGACCTGTGCAGTATCCTTTGTCGACCACGCGTGGCGCTGTCACTCAGGTTTGAATACGCGTTTAGAGCAGCTCTTTAAATCATCTACCTGCCAAAGTGTTGGGGGCCTCAGTACATACCACAGACTGCAGGAATGTAGAGAGACCACGCAATCTTTGCAAAACTTAAACTGTGCTACTTTATTGTACAGTTATAATAATGGACAGTGGCCTACTTTAACTGCAAGTACTTTCAATATTAGTAATACTTATAGTACTTCAGTTCTATAACTGTTCATCACTTGAACTGTGCAGTACTCTTAAGGTGGGTTGACCTAGCGCTGCATGCCACTCACTGTGTCTCTATAATCAGTCATTTCACCAATTTCTCTGATGTGCAGCAACAGTTTCATTCAGATTCCTAATTTGCCTCTTGATCAAATGCTTTTCCTTTTGGGTTTCTGTTGGTATGAGATCGAATGGAGTTTGGTCCACCTCCTGTCAGTGAGGGCCTCTGAATCCATCACCCCAGACTCTGGACCTCATTACAGGCAGTACACTGACAAACTTGACCGTAGTTGGACATGGCATGTGCCGATTATTATCATAAGACTGTAAATCTGTCAGACTGGACATCTACGATGGATTCCGAGGTGTTATGAGCCAGCCTGCCGTGTAAAGACAGATCACAGCAGAGAGGCTATTTTGCTTATAAAACAACTTCCCCCGCAGCCTTTAAACGGCCAATAAAGACAATGTTTATACAAAGGGACCCTTGGTGTGTATAATACGTCACTTTTATTTGTTTTCCTGGTTTCAGCCACATGCATTAGACCTTCCTCGGTAGTTTGTGGTTTTTGTATTGCAGCTTTATTTAAATCAGTGTTTCCACACGGTAAAACAGCAACACCCTGAAGAAGAGCGATATTGTGGACATTTTGAGCACATTTTTGTACCGGAGCCTGGGAGATATTCTTGGAAAAATATCTTGATGATCTGCTGTGTTTTGCCTCAATTTCCATGGAGATTCCAAAACTTCCTGCCTTGAGAAGCCTTGGAATGCGCCCCCCCCCCCCCCCCGCACACACTTTTCCAAATAAATCCGGGCACCGTCTTCTGCTTTTACGGGGGTTAGCTCTCTAGAGCTCCGGTAAGAAGATACCGCGGACCAAGGGCTGCCCATGGTTCCAAAGGACCGATGTCCCTCCAAGGTGTCACCTGGTGTCGGTCACGGGGGGCTCTGGGTGACCGTTACCGTCTAGGGACGGATCGCACCGCACCTGGATCGATCGTCTGCCACTGTACGTCGGGTTGCGTTGGTTTTACGCAGTTTTTTTAATTTATTGATTCTTTGCCAGCTTTTTATTTTGTATTTTTTAACTCTTTATTTTTCAAATATACATAGAAGACAACAACATAAACAGACAGACAAGCCCAAATAAATAAAGCTTCTTCTTTTTTTCTCCCCTTCTTTTTCCAGTTATCTTCTGTCTCTCCTGGGTCACCCTCTCGCCATGGGAACCGGGCCTACGCCGCCACCTTGGGAGGCTGCGGTAGGACTAACGATCTGGGAGAGCAGTTCATTAACTATCACCAGGCTGTGGGTTGCTCGTCAGCTTACCTCGGAAACTCGACATAAATGAATACCACACACACACACACACACACACACACACACACACACACACACACACACACACACACACACACACACACACACACACACACACACACACGTCTGCTCTGGCTGATAAGCCTGAGTCACAATGTGTCTGGGAGTTGGTTGTGTGTTCGTTGTGTTATAATTTACCCAGTACGTCACGGCACGTCTACACTTCTCCAACTGACCTCCACCATGGTTGTGTCTAACGCCTCTGTGAAACAACAAAGTAGGCTTTCTGCCAATGTATCTTGTTTTGAAGTTATGTATATTGTTGCATGGATAGGGGCTCTACCTAGTCCATCGTGTAGTTGATTAACAGTCATTTCATCTCATCAGATATGGGGAGCCCTTTCAATTTAGTTGGGAATTCCTGAGACCGATAGTAACCTGATGACTTATAGTTTAGTTGGGAATTTTAAATGACTTATAGTCCTAGTCATTCTAATGACGAATAACTGAATCCATAAAAGACAATCAAGTCCGTCTTGTGTGTATGTGTGACATACTTGATATAAACATGTGTCTACCGCCATCTAGTGTCGCTGTGGAGGCACGGGCGCTCAGCGGTTCTCAACCTTTTTTGAGCAAACGCCCCCCTGACCTTACCCTGATCCTCTACACCTCACTCGTGTCATATTTCTTAAAGGTGTCATTGCGTCGTTTTTCATTGATTTTGCGGTGGTCACTAATAGCAATGAATCCCCTCTGAGTCGGTTTTGGTGAAAAAATATATAAATAAATATTAATGAATATTCATGACATGCAAATGTGTCACCTCTGATTAGCTAACAGCCCTGTCCATCACTGTAATCAAAAAAGCCTCAAAATTCTTTCAGAATATTAATCTCTCGAATCACACAGATTTATAAAACCCTAAAAATGTATACTTTTCCCACAATTTTATATTAAAGCCAAACATGATAAAAAGATTCAAAGGCTACAAAAATAATGAAAAATTCACCAAAATCGCCACATAAAATCTTTAGACCAAGTCTCAAAAAAATCATCTGACAGAATTTGTTTTACTTAGTTCCATTTGAGAAATATTGGCCAATAAAGTTGGAGCAGTTAGCCCATTTTTCTTATATGACCATTTTGTTATTGTATAAAAAAAACATACGACTATAATAAGGTGGATACCAATACCCCCCTTACTAATAAACCCAAATTGTGGTACTGCACCCAAAGGTGGCGATATTAAAAAATATATATATGAACTAGCCTTATTTCTCCTTACGAGATTGACCTGGACTCAAAATTCTTTGATCATATTAGTCTCTAAAATCAGATGCATCTTTTTCACCCTGGTCTTCTGCTCTAAAAATGTTTACTTTTCCCACAATTTCATAGAAAAGCCAAACATCCACAGTCCCAACCCATTATGCCGACCATTTTGTTATTACGGCTATCATTAGGTGGATACCATTAACAGTGCAAATTTTCAGATCTGTACTCTTTGAAGAAAGCCCTTAATTCTCTTGTGAAATGTGTGCTTGGAGTTTTCTTCATGTTGTGTGCTTATCACTCGACATTTTCAAAATGTGAATTATGCTTCGTGCAGTCCAGGAATGTCAGTGGCTCAACGGGATAATGCCGTTTTCTGGTGATCCTTAGGTTGAGAGTTCGAATCCTGATTAGAGCATTATGAACAAGCTGGACAGGAAATTCTGTCATTGCCACTCATGTAAGAAATTGAACAACACCTGAAATACTTTAGGCAATCCACATTCCGGCTCATTAGTTTCCAAGAATCGGTCTGCCAAGACACAGTATGGCATTAAAGATGAACTGAACTGAAATTTAGTTGATATAACAGATGTATTGTCTGCCTTCTCATTGGTACAATAACAAAAAAAATGGCTGAACTTGAACAGGAAATTCTGTCATTGCCACTCATTTAAGAAATACGACATTGAACAGCACCTGAAATACATTAGGCAATCCACATTCCGGCTCATTAGTTTCCAAGAATCGGTCTGCCAAGACACAGTATGGCATTAAAGATGAACTGAACTGAAATTTAGTTGATATAACAGATGTATTGTCTGCCTTCTCATTGGTACAATAACAAAAAATGGCTGAACTTGCTAAAAGGGATTAAATTGTACGGTGAAAGTGTTACAGGGCGCCGCCATGTTGGATTTCAACAATCAGCTACGTCACTGGCATGGTAACCTGCTCCTACTCTGTGGCTCTAGCAGCCATAGCAGGTAATGAGTCAGGCTCTGAGGCTCGCTGATATGGCTACGGAAAAGCAAACAACCAGGTCTACAGGAGGATCATCTTATTGCATATAGCCTGTGGAAATGTTTGATTACCCCAGCTGCCTTGGCCCTATATAATTCATTACTGCAACCAGGGGCAATGCAATAAGATGATCCTCCAATGTAGACAATGTGTACAATGTATCCTTTAAATACGGCCATGCAACAGATGGCCAATGTGAATAATAGATAGCTCGCTCACTAAGCCCATTTGTTATTTCCCCAAGAAACCGGTTGATTTCTGTCTCTCATTAACTAAAATTCACTGAGAGTGTCCTAGACTCAGTCCTAGAACAGCATACGATTGGCTGGCTCTCGTGAGTCGTGACGTCTCTCAATCGGTCCCTCCTAACCACTCACACAGTGAGTGAACGAACTGTCAGCGAGTCAGCGACTAGTGGGTCTGGGAGGAGTCGAGTCTGAGAACGAACGAGGCGGACGAGAAAGAGGAACCAGTTCGGTTCGTTCGTTTTAAAGATTCCTTCATTCGAACTGATTTGTTCGCGACCGAGCCAACTCTAATTTATAGTAGCTGCATTGAACTCTATGCTTTTACAAGCTACCGGACATTATTTTGGCCGGCGTGGAAAATGGATCGATTTTTAGAAAGTGACATGCGGAAAGAAGTAAGTGGGGATGAGGACGACAGAAGTTCATCGAAGGAGTGTGAGGGCGAAGAAGAGCAACAAGAAATGAGGCGGGAAGAGAACGTGGAGGATGCAGCTGCTACTGGTGCTAGTGGGGTTACTGCTAGCGATGTTAGCCAGCAGCCTGAGGAAGGCCCCCGTCGGCCAGCATCGAAAAAGTAACCTTCGTTGCAATCATGAAAGGTACTTCTCTGAAAACATTGCAGTGCATTTTATTTATTTTTTGGGCCTAGATTAGTGCTGATTATAATTAAACCTAAAATATAGCATTTACTGCTATTAAGCCTACTCGTTTTGCTTGGACTTCCAAGTGGTGATTCTGTTGATTTTTATTTTAAATTCAGTAGCCGAATTAATTGAGGTATTGCATGGTCAGATTACGATTTGCCCAGCTTCTGGTAAAGCCATGCATCTGTTGTTTGCCTTATTTGACTTTAATAATTAACGGCGTATCTTTTGGCATTGTCTCTCTGTGTAATGCGAATAGCAGTGGACATTGTGGGTTAGTGTTGTATTTTTCAGTTGAAAAGCACGCATTTGACGCGGGATTGGTGCGTGATTCGTGCTGTCCGCTGTGGGCATGGACATCCAGCGGACTAAAACATGGCCGCCCATTAATTCCTATAAAAATGGCGCAGAGGAACATGAAGGAGAGATTTGCTTCCGCATCATGGGCGCCTTTCCACTCCCTCGTGCATGACGTGCCGGATGCAGACTTATTTTAAAGTAACTACCCCTCGTTGCTGCTCTCGACGCAAATAATACACGTAACCACCCGCAGTTGGACCTCCGGTACAGACATGACGATCTCTCTGCTCCACAAATCATTATAAGTCGGGGCATGTGGACTGAGTTTCAGTTATGCCGATGTGGAGATTGTCAGTCGCAGGGAGTGTGACGTCACATACGAGACGTTAAGTCTTTCTCATTGTGTTTTCTCTACAGCCTTTAACTGAACAATTGCACAATAAACGGTCAAACGTTTGATGAAAAATGATCATTCAAATCCACTAACAGCATATGTGTAACCCGGGGCATATAAAGACTGGGACCAGAAGATAATTACTTTCTCTCCATTGAAACCCATTCATATTTTTTCGATCTCATAGGGCCCATGGGCTCTACCGGAAGAGGCGTGACTTCGCCACTCTATTGTTAGCATTGTAGCATCATCAGCGAGAGGTCTGAGCGAGCACAGTCGCATTGTTTACCGACCATGGAAGTAATAACACCCCCCCCCCCAAAAAAAAAAAAAACTAAATAAAATAAAACGCTTTAGGTGGCATTTTGAAAAGGGAAAACTTACATTTTATTCGTACATGTAATAAAGATTATTATGAGCCTTTGATTGATATCCAGAATATTTTTGCCGGGACACATTCCTGTTCCCCAAATGTATTGGAGTGAACGGGGATATCTACTTCTCGGACTCCATAGCTGTGTACGAAATCGTTCCCTATTTACTCACTCACTATTCCCTATATAGTGTTCATGATATAGTGCACTATATAGGGGGATTATTTGTTTATCAACACAGCAGATGCGCGCGCAGAAAGATGGCGAAAAGAAAAATTGTTTGACCGGTTGCCATGGTTATCTCTGTGTGGTTAGATTGCAGTTGAGGTGTTAATTAGCGATTTTGTCAGCTTACTGTTACATTGAACTGTAATCATACAACGCGGTTATATGCTATAGACCCTATAGTATCTGTGGTATAAAGCAGGGGTGTCAAACATACGGCCCGAGATGATTTGATCAGGCCCGCGACTTGTATAGCATAAATTTCCGAGATATTACACAGCACCTGAATAATCTTAACAGTATCTTAACTCAGTATAACGCATACAGCATACGCGCATTCAAGTTAAAACTGTCACTATCTAGCGGTGACACCGCCCATTTCCCATGTCTAACCGCTGTGCGTGCGACCAGACGTAATGCTGATATGGATCAATACAAAGACAAGATAACAGGATTGCTGCAGAAGATCAAGCAGAGGTTTAAGGTCTTCAGTGAACTAGAGAAGGAATTTGCCATTTTTCGCTCACCATTTACAGTCAAGCCTTCGGACATGTCAGCTGACATCCAACTCGAGATAATTGACTTGCAGTGTGATACCAATATGAAGGAGAAATTTGCGTCGGTGGGCTTGGGCACATTTTATCATTATCTCTTGCCAGGGTACCCCAAATGAACATCCCTGGCTGCAAAGGTTTTATCCATGTTTGGGACTACCTATCTTTGTGAACAGGTGTTCTCTGTAATGAACCTAAATAAAACAAAGCACCGCTCAAGGTTAACAAACACACACTTGGATGACATTGTGAAATGTGCTGCTACTCAGGATTTGACACCTGATATTGATGCACTTGTAAAGGCTAAAAGATGTCAAGTTTCAGGAGCCAGCAGCAAATAGACTGCAGTGAGAAAAAAAAAAGTCAATCAGCAAGTAGGCCTGTGCCAAATTCTTGTGATGCTCTTTCAGAAATGTTTGCACTCTGATGAATACAGATCTTATAAGTTTACTCAGGTTTCATGTTAAACGACAATGAATATTGTGCAGCATATCATTCTCAGCTTCAGTAGCCTACAAAACAGTTTGATCTGATGTAGCCTAATCTCATAGCTCATGCACTGCTATAACTTTTATGTTTGTTTATTTTATTTATATATGCACATTAACATTTTCAAGGCAGTATGATAGCTTTCTTCATAGCTCCCACTTGAGTTTGTTTAGTGTGGTGAGTTGGTTCAGTTGTTCAGATGTTCGGCATTCACTCAACTCTATAAAAATAAACCAGTTAATGAATGTGAAATGCATTTTATTTCAATTCCATTGGCCTATCTGTGAATAAATGTGTTGTGCTAATATAGATCCTTGTGATCCGTGATTATGTAGGCTACAAATGTAGGCTGAATGATAAAGCATAGTACTGAAAAACAAAGCTAATGATTTGGAGTTGACGTAGGTTATTTTGCTATTATTTTACCATTATTTTACTGGTCCGGCCCACTTGAGATCAGATGGGCTGTATGTGGCCCCTGAACCAAAATGAGTTTGACGCCCCTGGTATAAAGGCTGGGACGAATTTCTAATTATAAATATGTACACTATGTTGAAAATATTGTGGCGACCATGGGTGTGGATGCCATGTTCCGGAGCCGCGGGGGATTCTGGGAATTGGGGTTGTCAGTTGACAAGGGGTTTTGTTAATTTATTCTGTTGTTAGGGTTAAGTGGGGTTAATGGGTTCGGGATGTTGGGTGTTCTATTAACATGTTCATTTTTATTGTTGTTGACACCGCCACCGAGAGTGACGTGTCCGTTGTAGAGGTGAACTACTATTTGTGAAGTCGTTAAAAAAAATAAAAACCAACTCTCGTAGTCGTGCGGTGTAAGGGGTGCGAGTGTGGCACTAAGCGGTTGAACCTGGTCTCCCGTCTCATTCTTCCGTCTCTTCCTGACCGGCGCCATAATACTGTAATGACCACAGGCGAGGTAGTGAGCGAAGTAAGTCCATAGGAGCTTTATTAGATTCCTCAAAAAGGACAGACAGGCGCAGCTCAACCGGTACACTCCACAGCCGGACACACCCACACGGAAGGAAACCCCCGGGACCCCCCACTCAGAAGGCCCGCCCCTTCCTCCCAAACCCTGTGACGCTACATTACCCCCCCTTCACAAAGTTCCTCGCCCCGAGGAATCACAGAAAAAAACAGCCCCCAGAATAAACGTAACTTCTCTTTAACATGACGTGCCCCCCCACATAACAACAGGCACAACGCTGAACAAAATTACTAAACTAATCCTACCGATAGCAAACAAAGTCTTTTAAGTGCCCTGGTGGCCCCCTGGGCCGTCGAGAACCCCCTCCCCGGGCCTCCGGTACAAAGGGAACGGGGTCTTCAGCACCTGGGAGGGGGCGGGGGGGCGGGGGGCAAAGGGTATCGGATACAGGGGAGGGCCGGTTATCCCCGCCAGCTGGGGTAAAGGCGTCCGACCGAGGCCCCGCTGGTGTCGCCGGGGGGGTGGGCTTTGAGGCGGCAGGGCGGCAGCGAGGGGTAACGGGACCCCCCTGGGCCAGTGGGGAGGCACCCCCTTTGTACGGAGCCAGTCTGTCTCTGTGCAGTGCCACCCTTCTTCCTTTAGGTGGTAGGTGCAACAGGTACACCACCTCACCCAGCCTCTCCAGAACTCGACAGGGGCCCACCCAAGGACTGTCCAGTTTAGGGCATCTCCCCTTCTTCCTTTGGGGATTGAACACCCAAACTAGCTCTCCCGCCTGGAAATGCCGGCCTTTGCTTTTTATGTCGTAATTCCTTTTCTGCCTCACCCCTGCCCTCTGCTGTTGCTCCTGGGCAAATAGGTGGGCCGACTCCAGGCGATCTTGGAGTCTCCTGGCATACTCAGGGCCAGGGGAACAGTCTGGGGCATCCGGTGGACGACCGAATGCCAACTCCGCCGGGGTACGAAGCTCCCTTCCCAGCATGAGAAGGGAAGGCGTGCATGACGTAGACTCCTGCACGGCGGTGCGGCAAGCCATGAGAACCAGGGGAAGGTGGTTATCCCAGTCTCTCTGGTGCTGGGAGGTGAGGATGGCCAGCTGTTGGCCCATGGTGCGGTGGAAGCGCTCCACCAGTCCATCACTCTGCGGCCTCTGGGGAGTGGTGCGGGTCTTATGGATGCCCAGGCGCTCACACATAGCGGAGAACACCCGGGACTCAAAATTTCTCCCCTGGTCGCTATGCAATGTCTCTGGCACCCCAAAACGGCTGAACATGCCTTCCAACAGCGCGTCGGCCACGGTCTCAGCTTCCTGATCGGGGATGGCATAGGCTTCGGGCCACTTGGAGAAGTAGTCGACGGCAGTGAGAACGAAGCGGTTGCCACGGTCCGAGCGGGGCAGCGGCCCCACCACATCCACCGCCACCCTCTCCATAGGCGCGCCCACCAGAAACTGCTGAAGGGGAGCATGTGAGCGCCCGTTGGGGCCCTTCCGTGCGGTGCAGGGGTCACACCGACGGCAAAAGTCCACGACATCCCTCCGGGACCGGCCCCAGTAAAAACCCTGGCGTAGGCGTCGGAGTGTCTTAGCAACCCCAAAGTGCCCCGACCCTGCAGCTCCATGCATGGCCTCGAGCACAGCCCCCTGTAGGCCCTTGGGAACCACAACCTGCCACCTTCTTCGCCCGTGGCCGGCTCCTTCCAGGCCTGCTGCAGCACGCCCCAGCACGCCCCCGCCCCGTCAATGAATGAATGGCCCGGGAACCGCGGGCAACGTGACGGCGGCCCAGTCCAACGCCCTGGCAACGCAGCCACCGCGAAAACAGATCGCGCGCAGATATGTAAACTGTATCTGTAAATTTTAAATGCAATATATTTGCATTTCAAATATATTTTGTATTTGAATGCAACGATCCTTTCGTTGAGACTACGTTCAGAGCAGCTGGAACTGAACAACAGCAAGAGGAAGGAGGAAAACGGGCTATGAAACAAAATTAATTGGTTTTTTTGCTATCGCCTATGTTTGATTGTGTTGTGTTGGTTATGTAAGGGATGATCACTGAGAGGCAGGGCAATAAACAGGTTTATATGCCCGTCTCGTGGACGGCTGGAGAAGAAAGGAATGATAAGTAACCTTCATTTTACATCTTAAATGAAGTAGAATAATGAACTGTTAACCCGCGAACCTGGGTTATGTTATTCAGCGTTACTATAGAGATCATGACGATAGCTGATGTAATGGGAGTCCGGGCGTGAGCGGGACCGAACTGCGCTGTATGACCACTGTTACACTGAGCATAGGGTATTTGTTTCAGGTAGCCTATTTTTGAACCAAAAAGATTTGAAAACCATGCAAGTTTCAAATATCCCCCCCAAAATAAATCACGTTCCCAGCGCCCCCGTTGAGGAACCCTGCTATAACTGCTCTCAGCTTTGACAAACGGGAGGCATGTGGCTCAGGAGGTAGAGCTGGTTGGCTGGTAACCGGGAGGTTCCTGGTTCGATCCCCGGCTCCTCCTAGCTGAGTGTGGCGTTGTCCCTGAGCGAGACGCCTAACCCTGAGTGCTACCGACGAGCTGGCTGTCGCCTTGCGTAGTCGACACCGCCGTCGTTGTGTGAATGGCTGAATTTTAGGAAATGTTGTAAAGGCTTAGAGTGGCCAATGGTTAGAAAATAACTATATAAATGCAGTCCATTTACGATCCCCCACTTTATAGAGGATTTAAAAGTGTATTTCATATGGAGGCAGTTCTTCTCATGTGACATACGCAATCCATAAAAGCACATGAGTTCAATCTGGTGTTTTGAATAAAGGAGTTATTTACACATGTAGAGTAGCTGCTCCATTCTTCTGCTGCCCGCGGTTGTGAGTTGACGACTCGGAGGCGGGGCCAAGCTCCGACCGGCCTACCGATTGGTCGAAGCCACGCGACGTTGCGCTCTCATTGGTTGATTTCAACGGGGGGAGTTTGTTTCTTCCCGATTGCTCTTCCGGCTTACATGTTGCGGAAAAAAAGAGAAAAGACGAATGGAAAAACATTGAGACTTAAAAAAGCAACTTCGGCCCCGATTTCTCCACCAAAAGGTACAATGTGTGCAGAGTGTGAACCCGCGTTGATGCGTAGCGTGTGTGGGGCGTCAGCCCGTTGATTGTGGGTTCAGTTTAAAACGCGTTTGAAACCGGCGGTGTTTAGCGAGCCTAGCGTTAGCTCGCATGCTAACGAGCTAACCTAGAGCAGTGTCTCCCTGCACTAATTTCACACTATTATCCTCCAGATAACACAGAGCAGGGTTCACCTGCGCTAATATCACACTATTATCATTCAGCATCGTTATTGACAGTGTTGTGACTTTAGAGGGCGTTTGCAGTGAGCGACGCAGAGGCTGTACTTGTGTGTGTGGGGGGGTCTTCACTTAGTCGATTGTCTGACGGTCACTATCTATGTGTAGCATTACACAGATCAGCACTTGAATGTATTGACGGCCAGGGTCCCCTTTACACCGCGCAGCGACGACCCGTATGATCCGGACTAACAGCGGGGGTCCAAACGAGTTGGATGAATCGCTGTGTGTTCGCTTTGAGTTGCTGTTGGGCATGGCTAGCGACAACCGAGGGAACATCTCGGGGTGTGAATTTAACAAAATGCAGTCTGTCTTGCAGTCTGGCTTCTCACGTTGGCTCGAAAAGCTGGCGATCAATCTGTTAGAAAATATGCTGTTGCGAACATATCGATTCGGTAGTTTGAAATGAGAGCTTGTAGTTTCTGTTGACGAGGACCGTTTGTCCGTAAGCTTCTGTGGTCGTCTTTAACTAAATTGAAAGTTAGAAACGGTTTCGATGTTAATGATCGACTTGTATTTTCTAGATCCTAACTGACTAAAGAGATGAGCTCCCAGCAGTTCCCCAGACACGGCATGCCGGGCTCCACCGGAGGGCCCCAAATCCCGGGTGGTGGAAACCTGGTCTCTGTGAACCAGCAAGGCCAACAAGGTAGGAACCCCATCATTGACATTTACATTTAGGGCATTTAGCTTTTATCCAAAGCAAAGTATAATAAGTACATTTGTCAGAAGAAACACAAATATATTGCTGTCGGTACAGTAAGGAAGTTCATAGTACCAACTGCCAAGCACTAACAATCGCTAGGTTAACCCATTCCCCGTAAAAAAACACAGATAGATAGGATAAGATGCTACACAATCCTAAGTACTATTTTTTTTATTGCAAGGATATACAATAAGTATGTAAATGAAGTGCCAGGATGTACATCATACCATAAATGCGTTTGAGGGGTAAGGGGGGGGGGGCTATGCAGAGTATCCTCATAATCCCCTCATATGTTACAATCAGCTGTTTCTCTCTCTGATTCTCTCTGCTCTGTGCCT
This sequence comes from Pollachius pollachius, assembly GCF_949987615.1. Lineage (NCBI taxonomy): Eukaryota > Metazoa > Chordata > Actinopteri > Gadiformes > Gadidae > Pollachius > Pollachius pollachius. The sequence goes on from NC_136940.1 coordinate 2,192,107, forward strand.
GTCAAGTGCCGCCTTTCACCTGTTGTTTCCCGCCTTTAGCTGGCGGCGACCATGAGAGCGGCCGCGACGGAGACCACGCCCCCCAAGACCACCCCCCCGGCGGGGGAGGGGCGTCGCTGGCCTTCCGGGACGACAAGCAGGAGACGGTGGTGGTGCGACCCTACCCCCAGGTGCAGACGCATGGCCCGCCCCAAACTGCCCCCCAGCCCATCCCCATCCAGCCGGGCACCCCGGTGACGGTGTCCGCCGCCCCCGTCCACCTGCCCCAGGGCCAGCTCCCCAGCCTGAGCGAGGGGCCGGTGAAGGTAGGGACCCCCTCTGCTGGTCACCTTAGTGTCTGTGCTTAGTAAGCATTATTATGTGTGATGGTTATGGTGGTCAGCCGAAAGGCACTGGGTTCGATCGCTTACCTCTGAGGACCACCGGTAGAAAACCATGAGCCAGATGCTCCCTGATACCTAGCTGCCCCGTAATGACATCTATTTAAAAACAAATTCAGTGGCCGTAGTGTTATGGATGCAATGGATAGTCAACAGTATGCATTGTTATTCCCATGCATTAGGGGGCGCTCTATGGCACCTGTTCAGTGTAACTTGTGACGTTGTTCTTGTGCTAGTAAATCAGTGGGTTCAGCTCAATTCAACTCAGTCCGTCACTAACAAGTTATCCATATATTATATAACAAACATAATGCGTAGCTTTGGATAAAGCACGTGCTGGATGACGGGGTCATCATGTCCCTGTGTGTGGTCTGTCTGCAGCTGAAGCCCTCCATGCCCAGCCGACTCATCGCCCCGGCCCCCGCCTCGAACCAGACCCACCACTCCACGCCCTCGAAGGTGCCTAGCAACCTCACCGTCACCATGGAGAGCAGCATCACTCCCACCCCCTCCATCCCCGTGGCAACCATCAGCGGCCAACAGGTGAGCCTGTCCATCAGCGTGTGCTTTATACTCCTACTCTTCAACCAGTCAAACTTTATATAACTTTTAAAAACTTTTATATTTATTTATTAAAAAAACACTGCTTTTCATGCAAAAACAACAACAAAAAGTGCAGGGATACTCACCGAGAAATATTCGACAGCTAGATTGAAGCAAAACATACCCATTGGAAGAAGGAACAGGAAGCTAAGCTAAAGAATTTAGTTTTAAGATATTGTTTGAACAACCGTGGACCCTATATGCTGCCCACCTCCTCGGAGGTTGTAGGTCACGGCTTAGGTCTCCTTAGGGACCAAAAGGAGGTCAGAGTCAGAGGCAAGAGGTCTAGAAGGAGCAGACACTGAAAGCAAAACTATGAAGCACTCAGGTGCTGGTCCATGAAGTGATTCATGGACCTAACAGGAGGGTCTCATAACGTGTTCCGAAGCAGCTCGGGACTTGAAGGAGTTGATACGGAGTCGCCCGCAATGTCACTCAAGACTCTCAGTGCCCTCTTCTAGTAGAACAAAGCGTGTTCCACTGTGTGACGGTTCCCCTTGAGGACCAGGTGAGGCGTGGGTTCTGGGTGTGTCTGCCTGTTCGTCGACCGCCTGGTGTTCTCTCCCCAGGGCCACTCCGGTAACCTCCACCAGCTAATGTCGGCCAACATCCAGATCATCCGCAGCGGCGCGCCGGTGCAGATCGGGACCTCGGCCGTACCCCCTCAGACCTTCAGCTCCCACCTCCCCCGCGGTAGGCGTGGCCTAATGACCACCTCACCCCACTCCACAAACTGACCTCGGGTTAACTGGGTACACTTAACCTTAACTTAAGTAAGGGTACACCTAACCTTATGGTTAAGTGTTGCCTCAACATGGGGATCCATCCTACTGTAGTTGATCCCTGTGGTTCTTTTACTGCCTTTTGGTTAATATCGTTCTTACGGTTAATGTGCTGAAGTTCTTGTGTTTGATGTATATTGTTTTTATTGTCGTTATGGTTAATGTAGTTCTTGCACTGCTTGTAGTTCTCTTGGTTGATTTAGTTATTCTTGTAGCTCTCATTGCTGGTCTTGTAGTCCCCATGTCTCTGAAGTACCCGTGTGCTTCCTGTGTTCCTCCAGGTGCGGCTGCAGCAGCGGCGATGTCCGGCCCCAAGACGGTCCTGCGGCCCACGACCGGAACCAACTCCGGCCAGGGCCAGGGCAACGTGCCGCACATCATCCACCTCGATACCATCAGGGTAGGGTGTTCCCATACTCCCAATTAGGGCTGCTAGATTATGGGGAAAATCATAATCACGATTATTTTGGTCAATATTGAAATCCTGATTATTCAAACCATTATTTCTGAGTTTGAAAACATGTTGTATTTATTCAGCATGTCTCTCCGATTTTTTTCCTTCTAACTTAGAACTTTGAAATTTCGCCTTAAAAAAATACACAAAATGGTCAAAAAGAAAATGTTCAGAAAAACTTGATTATGTTAATTTTGTGATCGTTTGACACTAAAATTGAAATTGCGATCAAAATTCGATTAATCGCCGAGCCCTACTCCCAATAGAAGCTCAGCAACACTAACTCAACCAACTCCAATATGACTGCATAACCATACAGTGAACCCAATACAAACTGCTTCACGAAAGCAATAATGCAGAATTAGTCTGTTGACGGCTCTGGGACCAGGAGGTACAGTGCTCTGTTACCATGGGGACCAGGAGGTACAGTGCTCTGCTACCATGGTACCAGGAGGTACAGTGCTCTGTTACCATGGTACCAGGAGGTACAGTCGGACAGCGACAGCAGCTCTGTTACCATGGTAACAGGAGGTACAGTGCTCTGTTACCATGGGGACCAGGAGGTACAGTGCTCTGTTACCATGGGGACCAGGAGGTACAGTGCTCTGTTACCATGGGGACCAGGAGGTACAGTGCTCTGTTACCATGGTACCAGGAGGTACAGTGCTCTGTTACCATGGTACCAGGAGGTACAGTGCTCTGTTACCATGGTACAAGGAGGTACATGCCGATAGCACCCACAGCTCTGTGACCGTGACGCCGCCTCTGTCCCCACAGACCCGCCCCCCCATCACCACCACGACGGCCGTGCTGCCCACTGTGGTCGCCCCCACCTCGGCCAGCAGGACCCAGTCCCCGGTCATCAACCCCGCCGTGACCCAAGCTGCTGACATGGTTCACGGGTACGTACCACTGGACGGCTTCCTGCTGGACCCTGGTTCTCTTATTATTATCATTTTATTCAAGCCCAGTACCCTTCTCCCCAGCACAAAACGTTTTGGGAGGGAAATAAGGGACATTTAATATGAATGATGTGCTGACATCCATTTCCTTTTTTTATGTTAACACAATTGTTGGCTTGGGCATTTTCTTAGTTCAGTGAGCAAAATGGGGATGTGATCTAACAAACTTGAATTTTACTATTCCAATTTACTTAATTTTCCTAGAGGGGGTTTCAAATTCAATACGTTCGACCAAGGAGAGATTATTTTGTGCACATAGTCAATACAAGAACCACTCTGAAATCCCTCCCGTTCCCCCATCGTGTGGCCCGATCCCCCATCTCTATCCCCTCTCCCCAGACGGCCCGGCCTGACCATTCACCCTCCCCCCGCCACCATCAGCATACAGCGGCCGCAGACATCCCGCGACACCACGACCCGCATCACGCTGCCCTCCCACCCCGCCCTCGGAGGCTCCAAGCCCCAGCAGCCCCACGCCCTGACCCAGGTAGGACACAAGACACGCCCTGGCCCAGGTAGGACACAAGACACGCCCTGACCCAGGTAGGACTGGGACACGCCCTGACCCAGGTAGGACACAAGACACGCCCTGACCCAGGTAGGACTGGGACACGCCCTGACCCAGGTAGGACTGGGACACACCCTGACCCAGGTAGGACTGGGACACGCCCTGACCCAGGTAGGACTGGGACACGCCCTGACCCAGGTAGGACTGGGACACGCCCTGACCAAGGTAGGACACAGTTCAGGGTCTATTCTATTTGGGTGACTGATTCTTGCTCTCGCACGTTGTCTGTGGTTCCTCTCCGCAGAAGTCCATCTTCAGCAACATGACCCCGATGGCTGCTGCTACGGTGGCTCCCATCGTGGCCACCAACGCCGTGCCACCCACCACCACCATGGGTACGCCCTCCGTCATACTGGGGCTGGGCGGGCGGGCGCCATTAAAGTTAACCGCATTGAAATGAAAATATCGACTTTTCATGAAAACCCAGTTCAGGCTCATTAAGGATATTTTCGATGGTATGGTGAAAATGTACTGGATAAGTATTGACCCTTTTGGGTACATGTAGGCGTGTATGATTATATGTTAGTAAGTGTATGCTTGTATCTACAAATACACTGTATGTATGACATTTGTTTGTTACTCTTAAGAATGTGAGAAGGGGGGACTTGATATAAGCTGAAGCCTCTGCCCCTACCTTATGATTACGACCAATAAAATGCAGTAATTCATTCATTCATTCATACATTCAGTTCAATAGTCAATATTAGTAACCATGAGAAGAGGTTGTGTCCAAGGTGAGAACACCCCGTTCTGTCAACAAACGACGTAGCCTGACCGATCGATCACTCTTCCTGTCGCTCCTCCAGCCCCACACTCTCAGATGACCAGCAACACCATCGTAACCATGACGATGGCATCCCACTCCTCCCACGCCACGGCGGCGACCACCTCCGCCATCCCAGTCGGTGAGTGGTTTTACTTACCAGTTCACACGTCACACATGGTACCTTAGACTTACAGTGCAAGTTGGTGATGGTTTTACGTCCTGGTCCAAATACAACCAGGGACTAACAGCAACCAGCTCTAGGGCTCTTAAAGGACATCCATTTCTCCATGTCGTTCACCTGGTTGGGTTTCAGTCTCTACAGCTGGTATTTGTTTCGGAGGCAAACTGTTTCTGTTAACTTGAATAGAGTTTTATAAACGGGGCAAGGTACGAAAACCACACTCTGAGGGCTTGAAGGACGATTGAGAGAATATTTTTTGTCCAATCATACCCGCTGTGTGGTTCTAAAGAGGAAGTAAAAGAGGAAATGGCTTTACCATGGGCTATAAATAGTGTTACTCTCATTGCGGGGATGAATGATAACGACCTATACATGACCAACACATGATATAAACAGTTATCGTGCAGTGATAATTGACTAATAGATTGTATAAACAGGGTTTGTTGTAGATAATCTCTCTTACATGATATAAACAGTATTATTTATACATAAATAATACTGTATATCTATCTATCTCCCCATGGATATACAAGTGTTGCCTCACCATTGGGATCCATCCTGCTTTAGTTCATACTTGTGGTTCTTTACATATTTAGAACACTATATATACAGTGGGGCAAAAAAGTATTTAGTCAGCCACCAATTGTGCAAGTTCTCCCACTTAAAAAGACGAGAGAGGCCTGTAATTTTCATCATAGGTAAACCTCAGTTATGAGAGACGAAATGAAAAAAAAAATCCAGAAAATCACATTGTCTAACTTTTTTTTAAAGAATTTATTTGCAAATTATGGTGGAAAATAAGTATTTGGTCACCTACAAACCAGCAAGTTTTCTGGCTGTCACAGACCTGTAACTTCTTCTTCTTTAAGAGGCTGTTTACCTGTATTAATGGCACATGTTTGAACTCCTTATCAGTATAAAAGACACCTGTCCACAACCTCAAACAGTCACACTCCAAACTCCACTATGGCCAAGACCAAAGAGCTGTCAAAGGACACCAGAAACACAATTGTAGACCTGCACCAGGCTGGGAAGTCTGAATCTGCAATAGGTAAGCAGCTTGGTGTGAAGAAATCAACTGTGGGAGCAATTATTAGGAAATGGAATACATACAAGACCACTGATAATCTCCCTCGATCTGGGCCTCCACGCAAGATCTCATCCTGTGGGGTCAAAATGATCACAAGAACGGTGAACAAAAATCCCAGAACCACACGGGGGGACCTAGTGAATGACCTCCAGAGAGCTGGGACCAAAGTAACAAAGGCTACCATCACTAAGACTACGCCGCCAGGGACTCAAATCCTGCAGTGCCAGACGTGTCCCCTTGCTAAAGCCAGTGCATGTCCGGGCCCGTTTGAAGTTTGCTAGAGAGCATTTGGATGATCCAGAACAGGATTGGGAGAATGTCATATGGTCAGATGAAACCAAAATAGAACTTTTTGGTAAAAACTCAACTCGTCGTGTTTGGAGGAGAAGGAATGCGGAGTTGCATCCAAAGAACGCCATACCTACAGTGAAGCATGGGGGTGGAAACATCATGCTTTGGGGATGTGATTTTCTAGATTTTTTTTTTTTTTCATTTTGTCTCTCATAGCTGAGGTATACCTATGATGAAAATTACAGGCCTCTCTCATCTTTTTAAGTGGGAGAACTTGCACAATTGGTGGCTGACTAAATACTTTTTTGCCCCACTGTATATATATGTATGTATGTATGTATGTATGTATGTATGTGTTGTAAATATGTTGTCTGTTCTCCTCCCCAGCCAAGGTGGTCCCCCAGCCCATCGCCCACACGTCGCCCCGCGTGCAGCCAGACTACACCGGGGAGAGAACCAACCTCCTCCCCATCCCGGGGCACCGGTCCTCCCCCAGCGCCGTCACCATGGAGGCCCGCAGCGACAACAGGTGGGGGGGGGGCGGGGTGGGGTAGTGGGTGGGCGTGTGGTGAAGGAGGTGGGCGGAGGCGGAGCTGTTTAGGAATTATTAATAAACGAAGGTTTGCAGTGATTTCACAGCCGTGGTTTTCAGGGATTGTACAACAGCTAGGGGGCGTAGTTCGGCAGGACGGGAAGCCAATCAGAATCAAAGACCTTTTTAGTTGGTTCATACCCTTGTCTTGTATAACTTGTGCTGTTACTCCTGCCAGTGGTTCCTCTCTGTTCTTTTTTTATTTTTTTTTAGAACAATTTTTATTGGTGAAAAGCATGAATAAACAAACACAAGGTTCAATATACAGGTCACCGTTTTTTTTTTTTTTTTTTTTCACATTCTTCGTAACCCACCCACCCCCCACCCCTAGAACTTACCCGAATTTTTTTTTTTTTTAAATAAAATAAAAAGGATGAAAAATACAAAAAAAAACAAGTTCAGTCAGGAGGAAGAACAGTTAAGTCATTAAAATATGAGACAAATGGTTGCCATTGTTCCTCTCTGTTCTAAACCGACCGACTCTGTCTAACGCCCTCCCCCTGCAGGTCAACGGTTCCGCTTCAGTTCCAGTACTACCTGCCCGCCTACCCCTCTTCCCCGTTCCACACCTACACCCCAATCACCAGCTCTGTGCCAACCCTCCGCCAGTACCCAGGTGAGGACATGTCCCGTGATGCCCCAGCACCCTCCTCTCACTGCTCACCATCTGGTCATCTAGCAGGGGGTTATATCCAGAAGGGCTGGAGTGAATACAGAGACGAGTCATTAAGGAGCAGGTTGGGTTAGACAGTACAGAGACAGGTCATTAAGGAGCAGGTAGGGGTTAGACAGTACAGAGACAGGTCATTAAGGAGCAGGTTGGGTTAGACAGTACAGAGACAGGTCGTTAAGGAGCAGGTAGGGGTTAGACAGTACAGAGACAGGTCATTAAGGAGCAGGTAGGGGTTAGACAGTACAGAGACAGGTCGTTAAGGAGCAGGTAGGGGTTAGACAGTACAGAGACAGGTCGTTAAGGAGCAGGTAGGGGTTAGACAGTACAGAGACAGGTCATTAAGGAGCAGGTAGGGGTTAGACAGTACAGAGACAGGTCGTTAAGGAGCAGGTAGGGGTTAGACAGTACAGAGACAGGTCGTTAAGGAGCAGGTAGGGGTTAGACAGTACAGAGACAGGTCGTTAAGGAGCAGGTAGGGGTTAGACAGTACAGAGACAGGTCCTTAAGGAGCAGGTAGGGGTTAGACAGTACAGAGACAGGTTATTAAGGAGCAGGTAGGGGTTAGACAGTACAGAGACAGGTCGTTAAGGAGCAGGTAGGGGTTAGACAGTACAGAGACAGGTCGTTAAGGAGCAGGTAGGGGTTAGACAGTACAGAGACAGGTCGTTAAGGAGCAGGTAGGGGTTAGACAGTACAGAGACAGGTCATTAAGGAGCAGGCAGGGGTTAGACAGTACAGAGACAGGTCGTTAAGGAGCAGGTAGGTATTAAGTTAAAATGGGGCAAAAAAAACAGGGACCCTTACCCCCCCCCCCCCCCCCATCTGACCTTTTGACCTTTCCCTCCCCAGTGACCCCGCAGGCCCCTAGCTCCGCCCTGCCGACCCCCGCCGGCGTGGGCGTGGCCACCACGGTCCATCTCAACTCCATGCAGCTAATGGCAGTGGACCGCATCGGCCTGCAGTCGCCCCAGATCGGGCCCCAGGGCCTGCAGCCGGGGGCCCTCACGGCCCAGGGGCTCCAGCCCACGCCCATCGGGGTGCAGGGGCTGCACGCGGGGGCCTCTATCACCAGCGCCCAGGGCCTCCAGCAGGGGCCCCTCGTCAACCAGCAGAACCAGCAGCCGATGGACGCCAAGCCTGGTGAGACCTCCAGCGACACAGACCAGTAGCACACACGCACTGGGAGCACTGGGTGTAGCGCTGAGGAGTGAAGCACCAGGAGGTCGTACACATGCTTAGGAACACGGCGGTGAAATGGTTGACCCGCAATTCTGGCCAATCAGAAACAGCCATTGAAGCGAGTATTTGGCACCGTTTTTGTTAGCTCCGCTGTGACATTAGTTGTCGGTCGGTCAATCAATCAAACGTTATTTATATTGCACTTTTCATGCAAAACTTTAATCCAAAGGGCTGAACAAGGGAAATTGTGTTTATTCATTTGACACAGAGATTAAAGCACAAAAAGATTACATATACTTGATCAGTTGGGCGCAATCTGCCACCTCACCACATGATGGCACTAAATCCTCCCCGACACGTCTTTAAGGTTGTGTTCGTACATTGCGCCGCGCTCGTCTGCCTGTAGTCTTCCTCGTCCAACCCTCGTCTCCGTCTCTCAGGCATGGTTCTGGCGGACGCCTTCGTGGCGAGCACCATCTGCAGCACGTTTGGCGGCGCGCAGCCCGCGGCCACCATGGTCCAGGCCCACACCCAGGGGGTGGGCGGGGCCCCCACGTTAGCCTCCTCCCCCCGGCCCAGCATCCTGCGCAAGAAGCCCACCAATGACGGGTGAGTACAGCACTGAGTGACAGGCGTTCGTCGTGACCTCATCGCCACAGGCCATGTGTCTTGGTCAGTCAGGGTTGGTTAGTTGGTTATACATAGAGCAGTTGTCTTGTCACCGAAAGGTTGCTAGTTCGATCCCCAGCTCCTCCTAGCTGAGTGTCGACGTGTCCCTGAGCGAGACACTTAACCCTGACTGCTCCTGACGAGCTGGCTGTCGCCTTGCATGGTTGACTCTGCTGCCGGTGTGTCAATGTGTGTATTAACCGACGTAAGTCGCTTTGGATAAAAGCGTCTGCTAAATGCCCTAATTGTAATTGTGTCTCTTGTTCCTGAGCAGGGATCGTGACGATACTGTAAAGCCCGTTAGATGCCTACTATTGTGACAAGATAACCACCTTATTTACAAGCTTAAAGCATGGAAAAGCGATGGCAACTAGCCCAGTGACCTTAAGCTTAGAGATGAGTAGGTACAGCCAGTCCATGAGGGGACCTGGTTCAGGGTGTGTGTGAGATGTACAGGTCTGACCTGGGTCAGAGCGTCTGACCTGGGTCAGAGCGTCTGACCTGGTGCAGAAGACGTCTGACCCGGGTCAGGGGACATCTGACCCGGGTCAGGGTGTGTGTGAGATGTACAGGTCTGACCTGGGTCAGGGGACGTCTGACCTGGGTCAGGGGACGTCTGACCCGGGTCAGGGGACGTCTGACCCGGGTCAGGGTGTGTGTGAGATGTACAGGTCTGACCCAGGTCTGACCTGGGTCAGAGCTTCTGACCCGGGTCAGAGGACGTCTGACCCGGGTCAGACGTCTGCGGCGTTGGAAGCTGATAGGGGCGGCGGACGGTCGGGCCTGGCAGTCTGGGTCAGGCCAGGAGAGGGTCCGCTCCTTGTGCACTGTGGGTAACGTCCCTCTTGGTTCCAGGTGTGCCCGGAAGAACCTGATGTTGGGGGAGCCCAACGCTGGCCGGTTGGAGGGCTCTGTAAGGGGCTCGGGGTCTCCAAGGCCGTCAGGGTGAGTGGCAATCAGCCTACAACAACAGTATCCCACATCCATCCATCCCTACATCCATCAGCTCCTACAACCTTCATCTCCTCCATCATTCAGCTCCTTCTCCCTTCATCTCCTACATCCTTCATCTCCTCCACCCTTCATCGCCTCCATCCTTCATCTCCTTCATCCTTGACCTCTGACCTCTTTCTCTCTCTCAGGCTGAAGCCAAAGGCCGAGGTCCACGTTGCCATGGCGCCGCCCGTCATGGCGGCGGTGGAAGCCCTGCCCTCCCAGCAGGGGGTGGAGCTCCAGCAGCAGGCGGTGGCGTCGTCCCCCGCCCAGCACCTGTCCCAGGCCCCGCCCCCCTCCGGCCCCCCTCCCCCCTCCTCCTCCCAGCCCTCGGCGGTGCTCTCCGCCATGATGCCCGCCAACATGGCCGTGTCTCCGCCGGTGCCCGCCTCCATGGCCAACACGGTGGCCTCGCCCACGCAGCCGGCCGCCAGCAGCACGGCCGCCGGCGCCCTCTGCCCAGAGGTCAAGATCAAGCAGGAGGCGGAGCCTATGGACACCTCGCATCCCGGTGGGTGGTTGGCCCCTCCCACTCTGGCCCCGGGGTCTTTATCGTAGAACTAAATGACCTCTGACCTCTGAAGGTCTAGTGTTCTAATGTTATAAAGTATTATGTACTCTAGTATTAAAGGTGTAGTATTATAGATCCTAGTATTATAGATCCTAGTATTATAGATCCTAGTATTAAAGGTGTAGTATTATAGATCCTAGTATTATAGATCCTAGTATTAAAGGTGTAGTATTATAGATCCTAGTCTTATAGATTCTAGTATTAAAGGTGTAGTATTATAGATCCTAGTATTATAGATTCTAGTATTAAAGGTGTAGTATTATAGATCCTAGTATTATAGATCCTAGTATTAAAGGTGTAGTATTATAGATCCTAGTATTATAGATTCTAGTATTAAAGGTGTAGTATTATAGATCCTAGTATTATAGATTCTAGTATTAAAGGTGTAGGATTATAGATCCTAGTATTATAGATTCTAGTATTAAAGGTGTAGTATTGTGTACGTGTAGAAGCCACCATGTGACCCCAAGTCCCCCCCCACCCGGTCCCAGGTCCTAATGTCAGCGGGGCGTTGGGCATGGGAGCCCATGGGTCCTCGTCGCTCTGCGGCCCCCTGCCCGGGGAGCTCCTCCCTGGGGCGTCGCCGCGTAAGAAGCCCCGCAAGCAGCAGCACGTGATCTCCACGGAGGAGAGCGAGGTGGTGGAGACCAACTCCACGGACGAGGAGCGCGGCCTGGGCCGGCCAATCACAGGCCGCGCCGAGCGCCGGGAGTCCCCGCCCCGGGAGTACGTGGGTGAGTAGCCGGACCCCCTCCAACCGGGTCCGAGGGAGAACCACACACCAACGGCCAGCTGTTTGTTTGTGTGTGTGTGTGTGTGTGTGTTTGTTTTTTTGTTATGGCACCCATTGCCATCCTGATCATCCCTGGAAGGCGGAAGGTCTGGGCGATTAATTGAATTTTGATCGCGATTTCGATTTTAGCGTCAAACAATCTCAAAATGAGAACACTTGGATACATATTGGTAAATTATTTTAGATTCTTACTTTTTCTTTTTGACCATTTGCGTATTTTTTTTAAGGCGAAATTTCAAAGTTCTCAGTTACAAAGTGTTTTTCGGGAGAGACATGCTGAATAAATACATCATGTTTTCGAACTCAGAGATAATCGTTTGAATAATCGTGATTTCAATATTGACCAAAATAATCGTGATTATGATTTTTTTTTTCCATAATCGAGCAGCCCTAGAACGAGGGATCCCCCACCCTGCGTTCCTTCTCTAGATGTCTTCCTTGCTAATTAAGGGAGTTTTTTTCTTGCCCTCAGGGGTCTAGGGTCGGGGGGGGGGGGGTGATAAACACCCCCCCCCTGTTAAGCGCTTTGAGACTGTACCTGTGATTCAGGGCTATGCAAATTAAATGTAATTTTGAATTTGAACGACGCTTGAAGATAAGTTAGAATTCGATGGCTCCCTCTATGGGTGAAACACCTGCTACTGCATGCATCACCACCGCCCACCTGCATGGGACAGGGTGATGGTCGGTCAGCCTGTCAACTGGTACAGTCCATGTGGTTATTATATCCATGTGTAGTGTTATCTTGCTGACGTGTGTGCTTTTGTGTTTGTGTGTGTGTGTGTGTGTGTGTGTCTCCAGACGAGGAAGGAGTGCGATACGTTCCGGTGAAGCCCCGCCCCCCTGTCACTCTGCTGCGTCACTATAGAAACCCCTGGAAGGCCGCCTACCACCACTTCCAGCGCTACAGCGACATCCGGGTCAAAGGTCAGTCTGTCTCCTATACACCATCCGGACTGTGATGATGATCTTACCAGTAGTGTGTTGTTGTTGTTGTTATGACCCGTGAGGCTCCAGTAGTCCATCTGGACTAGGCCAGATTCTGATGGGTTCTCGTCTCTCCAGAGGAGAAGAAGGGGTCTCTGCAGGAGATGGCCAACCAGAGGGGCGTGGCCTGCAGAGCTCAGGGCTGGAAGATCCACCTGTGTGCCGCACAGCTCAGACAGCTGGTGAGTCCCCCCTCCCACCTGTAGACCTGACCCCACCCTCCCACCTGTAGACCTGACCCCACCCTCCCACCTGTAGACCTGACCCCACCCTCCCACCTGTAGACCTGACCCCACCCTCCCACCTGTAGACCTGACAACCCCTCCCACCTGTAGACCTGACCCCACCCTCCCACCTGTAGACCTGACTCCACCCTCCCACCTGTAGACCTGACCCCACCCTCCCACCTGTAGACCTGACACCCCCCCTCCAACCTGTAGACCTGACCCCACCCTCCCACCTGTAGACCTGACCCCACCCTCCTACCTGTAGACCTGACCCCACCCTCCCACCTGTAGACCTGACCCCACCCTCCCACCTGTAGACCTGACCCCACCCTCCCACCTGTAGACCTGACACCTCCCCCCTCTCACCTGTAGACCTGACACCTCCCCCCCCTCTCACCTGTAGACCTGACACCTCCCCCCCCTCTCACCTGTAGACCTGACACCTCCCCCCCCTCTCACCTGTAGACCTGACACCTCCCCCCCCTCTCACCTGTAGACCTGACACCTCCCCCCCCCTCTCACCTGTAGACCTGACACCTCCCCCCCCCTCTCACCTGTAGACCTGACACCTCCCCCCCCCTCTCACCTGTAGACCTGACACCTCCCCCCCCTCTCACCTGTAGACCTGACACCTCCCCCCCTCTCACCTGTAGACCTGACACCTCCCCCCCCTCTCACCTGTAGACCTGACACCTCCCCCCCCTCTCACCTGTAGACCTGACACCTCCCCCCCCTCTCACCTGTAGACCTGACACCTCCCCCCCCTCTCACCTGTAGACCTGACACCTCCCCCCCTCTCACCTGTAGACCTGACACCTCCCCCCCCTCTCACCTGTAGACCTGACACCTCCCCCCCCTCTCACCTGTAGACCTGACACCTCCCCCCCCTCTCACCTGTAGACCTGACACCTCCCCCCCCTCTCACCTGTAGACCTGACACCTCCCCCCCCTCTCACCTGTAGACCTGACACCTCCCCCCCCTCTCACCTGTAGACCTGACTCCCACCACCTCACCTGTTTACCTGACCCTTATCCCATAGACCTGACTCCCACCCGTCCTTGTAATAAGGTTGTTTGAGGCCTGCTCTGTCCACCGGGGTGCTGAACCTGTCCTGTGCTGTTCTTCAGTCTAGTCTAGAGCACGACGTGTACAGCCGTCTGTCCGGCCTGCAGGAGGGACTGATGCCCAAGAAGAGAGCCGCCGCCTCGGACGACGACATGCACCGCATCAACGAGCTCATCCAGGTGAGGACACACCCGGACGCGCACACACACCCACGCACACAACTGGACACACACACCCACGCACACAACTGGACACACACACCCACACACACAACTGGACACGCACACCCACACACACAACTGGACACACACACCCACACACACAACTGGACACGCGTGTCTTAACAGACACTCAGCTTAACTGACAAACTCACCTTAGCAGACACACCTGGTTACACATACCTTGACATTTTAATACTAATCGTATATTATTATTATTATTATTGTAACTTTAATGCAATAATCACAGCTCAGTCACGTTATTTGTAGTCACCTTAACTTTTCCGTTATGACTTAATCCTTACTTTAAGCTTCAGTGAAGTTCGCCGCTGTTGGGGTTTGCGTTGCCCCTGACACCCGGTGCCGTGTGCTCCCCGCAGGGCAACATGCAGCGCTGCAAGCTGGTGATGGACCAGGTGACGGAGGCCCGGGAGACCATGATGAAGGTCCTGGAGCACAAGGACAAGGTCCTCAAGCTGCTCAACAAGAACGGCAACGCCAAGAAGTCCTCCAAGCTCAAACGCAAGGAGCGCGCCTGAGGGGCGTGGCCTGAGAGGCATGGCCTGAGGGGCGGGGCCAGGGGCCGCGGCGTCGCCTGAGGGGCGGGGCCAGGGGTCGGGCGTCGCGCCTTGAGTTCTTCTTCCTGGAGCTGCTAAGAATCTGGTGCTAGGTCACGCTACGTACAATCGCTGGACCCCCCCCCACACCTGGGGCCGCGCTGCCTGCCTGAGAGAGGGAGAGACACCCCACCCCCTCCTCTCCAGGTGAACCACCTTACCACACCACACCTGGCGCGAGGACCTCAAGGAACTTTACAGACGCTCTCTTTTTTTATATTTTCAAAATCCTCTCCCCCCCTCTCCCCTCTCCCCCTCCCCCCTGTAAACTAACAGTAGTAGAGAAATGTCTCTTGTTTCAGTGGAACCCTGTAGGAAAGGATATATTTATGTAGTGATTCTTTGTGTGTGTGTGTGTGAGGAAGAATGCGTGTGCCTGAGGAGGTGTGTGTTTGTGTGTGTATGTGTGTGTGTACACACAGTATCCAGAGAATGGAGAACATATATCAACTCTAAAGCCAGGAAAGTGATGTTTTACGAAGTATATGAAAATCATCTAATAGAAATCTTCAAAACACGGTGTGGATTTGTGTCCATGTGTGTGCGTCCGTATACAGACTCGAGTCTCGACCATGTGCTCTTCTCATTCATCCGTGCCTTCATGTTCTCGTTCCATCGGGCGGACTGACAGACAGACGGGTGTTAATATCTCCAGAGGTATTAACATGGATCGCCCAGCGGGGGAGAGGAGGTGGACCCGAGCTCTGCTCAGGTCACCACCTCGCGCTGCGTTTAGATCTCCTCACTCAGCCCTCCCTTAACCCTTCAGCTCTCCTCCAGATTACGGAGAGAGCGATGGAGAAGGCCGTCACGTTGTTCAGAACCGGGCGTCTCGCCGCTCAGAGACCCGACGTCAGTCACGCCAAAACATGCTCTTATACAGGAAACATTGCGTCCATGGAGGTTCAGATAAAGGACAGGCTGTGAGTGAACTAGGATGAGAGAATACTTCCAGGTGTCCGTTAGAGAGAGGCGACGCGGTGAGGGGGCGACAGCAGTGTAGATTCAGGTCCGGTAAGCCCCGCCCTCCCCAGGGCAGTTGTGTGTCTTCACCGCGGGCGAGTTGGACGACTTGGTGTTCATGCGTAACACTGTAAATGTGTCCTTTCGGATTTCTTCTTTTCCGTTTTTTTTTTTTTTCATTGAATTTATTATCTATTTTGTTTTTCTACTAAATGGAACATTTCATCCTGTGGGGCTGCTGAGCGTAACCGCGGTGACGAGGATGGGGTCCGGTGTTACCATGGTGACGTCCAACTGTTGTACATTGTTACTTGTCCTGTGTACTTGTAGTAAAGCTACTTCAACAATATGCCAAGACGTCCCGAGGAACTTGTTTACACACACACACACACACACACACACACACACACACACACACACACACACACACACACACACACACACACACACACACACACACACACACACACACACACACACACACACACTTTATTGTTTAGGGTGTCATTATATTCGAGTATGACTGATGAGGTACACATAATCACACTGATAAACCATCAATAATATTGTCACATGAAGACCTTGTTTCCTGGTATGACGTGGTTATCATAATGAAGTCCTTATGGTCAGAGATTAAAGCTCAAACCATATTGTATTATGATTCGAAAGCAGCATTCTCCCCCCAAATAAATCTTCCTATTTCATTTTAGTTTTTTTATTTTGGATTTCTCAAAGTACATTTTGGGTGAAGCTCTTATCCTAGCTATCTGTTGTCTACGGGGAACGGGTTAACCTAGAGATTGTTAATGCTTGGCACTCGTTTCTATGAACATCCTTACTGTACCGACGGCAATATATTGTTGTCTCTCTTTCTTCTGACAAATGTCATTATTGTAAGTCGCTTTAGATAAAAGCGTCTGATGAATGCCCTGAATGTAAATGTTAACTCTCCTCCTAGTCCCTAAAGGTCCAGTCGCTCCAGCTCTGGAAGGAGGCCCTTCAGCAGGCCCGCGGGGTGACAAGGTGAGATGTTATCAGCGGACGCGTCCGGCTGTACTCTGGTCTGTCCTCCTCGTGGATTGCCGTTAGAGAAACGCTGGTTAATCTGTAGCGACGCAATGTTGGTTTCACCTGGCATTCCTCCCCTCGCCCTTATCGGTTTACGACCTGATTAGTGGTGGATGTTCTCCCTGAGCTGCCAAGAGGTCTTGGATGGAAGGCACCGCGAAATGTGTCAAACATAAACATTTAAAATCGAGATGAGTTGATGGAGGAACGGACTAGTCCACCCCTGTCCACCTCTAATCAGCTTTTGGTTCCATCCATATGAAATATTTGAATGGCTTCTATTAAAGTTAAGACGTTAATATGAATCAAGTTGCCAACCAAATGCAAATGGACTGATGACCTATGCATAAAGATGGCATGAGAAGTGACACTTTAAGACACTTGCCATGACTAGTGTGACACTTTTTATCAGTAAAGATTCTAATGCTGTTGTGTTTCTAGCCGCACACTAGTCCTATCATGACAGTCCTGATGTGAGCCTGTCCAACCGAATTTAGCATTTGCTGTCGTTTACAGAACTACACATTTAACAATAGTTAATATCAGTCATTTATTTAGTGTGTTGGCAAAGAAGAGTTGCAAGCCGCTTAAGTAAACCACTTAGTTTCTTCTTGAGTCTCCTCAAAACGATGTGTATTTATTTTTCTGAAAGACGTTTAACAGACAAGAGAAGGTTCAGATCTTCATGTTGTGTTCGGACTCTTGTTTGGAGGATCGATGTGACGCGTCAGGGCCTTGCCCAGGCCAGGAGAGCAAAGTCAAAGAGCCATAAACACGTCTCCACGGCTGCTCCGCACTCCACTTCCCGGTTTCCTTTCCCTCAGGACTTTACCCGGTTAGGACTTCAACTTCTACATGGTAGAAACAATACCTTTTCCCCAGTGAAGAGCCGTCCTACATCAAACTAACAGAAAGCAGTTGACAGCCAGGTAAGAACTGACTCAAGTATCACCTGGTACTTTTGTAGGTCATGTTTCTATCGAATTACAACGTAATACATCTACAGCCTGCTATATGGATGTACGTGTTGTTAAATGGACCAGGCTTCACATTTATTTAAATTATTTAAATCTCTGTTACCTTCCAGGTTTTTAGTGGGACACTGCTCTCAAAGTAAATAAAATGAGAATTTATTGTTTATAATGCTCATATAACCGACTTTCCACCTCACTGTCCTTTCTGAATGCATTTACTGGACGTTGTGTTACATTAGCTGTGCTGGGTTGTGTCGTTGAGTGGAAGTGAGTCAACCGACTCCCTCTGGTGTGAAAACCTTCCGTCCTCCGAGGCTGGCCACAGTCTTCCACAATGCTGCATCTGGCGGTAAGAGGGACATCCATCGTGAATGGATCACATCCAAATCAAACCCTTCTATTATATTCAATTGTATTTGTCATACATATATGCCCCGAACAACCCTTTGAGACTGTACCTGTTTTTAAGGGTTGTTCGGGGCCTATATGTATGACCCTAGCCCCTGACCCTAGCCCCCCAGAGCACAAGATAAACTCCCTTAATCGGCATGGAAGATGCTGTGTTCTATGTTCTACGTTGTGTCTCCGTGTTAAACGAGCGGTGGTCTCGGTTCTCCCCCGTCCCCAGGGAGACTACGTGTGGCTGGACTCAGGGACCGGGGTCCCGATCGGGGCCCGGGTCAAAGACTCGGAGAAGGGGAAGCTCCAGCTGGTGGACGATGAGGGGAAGGTAAGGCTCTCCGTCGTCACGAGGATGAGGCCGTAAAACCGTGAGGTCACACGGCTGTAAAAAAACGGGGGCGTCAGACTGGGCTGGGCGTCCATGGCCACATTGGTCTCTATTTCGAAACTAGAGACTAGATTAAATGTTGATTAGGACGGATAAAGGGAGCTTTACTGCTTCTACATGGAGGGCACGATCATGTAGTGGGTGGAGGACTCACAGCCCAAAGGTTCTGGGTTCGATCCCCAATGTCCACACGGCCTACCTGCTCGTTCTTTGCACATTCACTATTCACCGTGTGTTGCTCTGGAGGGAAGTGTGGGCTGGATCAGTGGTTCTCAAACCTTTTCTACGAGTGTACCCCGTCTTAGTTATTTTTTCAGCTGATTTCCCCCTTCACCGGCACAAACTCATTAAAAAAAAGAAAAAGGTATAAATAATGTCTGTGCGTTCTATTCGGCAGTGTAATCATGAACATTAAAAGGGTGCAAATGCGCACTATTTAGTGAGGAACATGGGCCTATTCCTCATACGACTGTTGTCTTATTTCTCCCCACAAAAGAAGCAGTATGCCCTGGGAGGGTCAGACTAACATTTTGGTTTTTCCGGGTACGCTTTATAACAGATTTTTTTTAACAGATTCTCCTGGTGTTCAGATTTACATTTCACTCGCACATATTCTCGATTTTCGATTGTCTAGCTTCAGAATTTAAACTTGCTCAGTGAAAAACAAAACAAAGAGTTAGCACTTCTTCCTTGAGCAGTGCAGAGTACCCCCTGCACTACTGCAAAGTACCCCTAGGGGTCGCGTACCCCTATTTGAGAGCCACTGGTCTAGACGACTAAGGTGAACCCATGGAGCCGGTTGTCCTGTGTGAGACCTCAGACCGTGCTGTTGTGACCGCTCCAGGTGCACAAGGTGGGCACCAAGGAGCAGGCCGCCCTGCGCCCCATGCACCCCACCTCGGTGGAGGGGGTGGAGGACATGATCCGCCTGGGGGACCTGACGGAGGCCGGCCTGCTGAGGAACCTGCTGGTCCGCCACAAGGAGGGCAGCATCTACGTACGGAGCCGCCTGTCTGTCTGTCTGTCTGTCTGTCTGTCTGTCTGTCCCTCCCGTCTGTCTGTCTGTCCCTCCCGTCTGTCTGTCTGCTCCTCCCGTCTGTCTGTCTGCTCCTCCCGTCTGTCTGTCTGCTCCTCCTGTCTGTCCGTCTGTCTGCTTCTCCTGGCTGTCTGCCTGCCTGCCTGTCTGTCTGCTCCTCCTCCTGTCTGTCTGTCTGTCTCTCTGTCTGTCTGCTCCTCCTCCTTCTGTGTGCCTGCCTGCTCCTCTGTCTGTCTGCTTCTCCTGTCTGTCTGCTCCTGCTCCTCCTGTCTGTTTGTCTGTCTCCTACTCCTCTGTCTGCGCCTCCTCTGTATGTCTGTCTTCTCTCTCTGTCTGTCTGTCTGTCTGTCTGTCTGTCTGTCTGTCTGTCTGTCTGTCTGTCTGTCTGTCTGTCTGTCTGTGTCCCTCCCGTCTGTCTGTCTGTCCCTCCCGTCTGTCTGTCTGTCTGCTCCTCCCGTCTGTCTGTCTGTCTGTCTGCTCCTCCTGTCTGTCCGTCTGTCTGCTTCTCCTGGCTGTCTGCCTGCCTGCCTGTCTGTCTGCTCCTCCTGTCTGTCTGTCTGTGTGCGCGCGTGCGCGCCCACAACGCCCTCTTTTATTGTGTGTGTGTGTCTGGGATCGCTCTGCTGTCCGGTGGTTCGTCCGTCGACTTTGCCCCGCAGCTATCTGGGGGGGGGGGATTTGTCACTGTGGTTACGAGTGAGTGCTTGTTAAATGGGAGCGGGAGAGAGAGAGTGTAGACACAGGAGACACAGCCGTCCAGTGTGTGTTGAGATCAGGAGTTCAAACCCTGAGGGGTGACTCTCAGAGAGGTCCTGTTCTATTCCGGTCTGTTTCAGGAGAACAGGGTCGTCGTGTTGTCCTCCTCACAGAGACTGGGAACACTGGGACAAACGCCTCAAATCAGAAGGAACTCAAACCGTGACTTCTGTCTGGGCTGTGGGACGGAGACACGAGACCACCGGCTCAATGACGTCTTTATGGGCAACGTGCACTGTTGTTTACCGACCGACTGGACACACACACACAGAGAGCAGATGTGGGCAGCAGATGAATATGTCTCTGTGATGACGCTTGTTGTGATGGTGGTGGTGCTCTGGTGTCCCCTAGCTCTATTAATAGAGCCTCCTCGGGCAGAAGTACAGTGGGCTGATATAGTGGCGCTGGTGTACTGTATAACTAGGTTTAGTCTCAATAACACAGCGCATAATAAGCACACTGGAGTCACACTTGTTTATCGTTAGCCTCATTGCATAATTGCCTAAGTCATTTAATTCTGCTAAAGTTCTGCCTGGGATTCACAAAGTCGTTATTATCACCACAAGGGAATGGACGCAGCATAAACAAACAAGCTCATTGTAATGCAAAATGTTGAAGACATTAGAACGGTGTGTGGCTCAGGGGGTAGGGCGGGTCGGCTGGTAACCTGAAGGTTGCTAGTTCGATCCCTGAGTAATCCCCTTGTCCCTGAGTAAGGCGCCTCACCCTGACTGCCCCCGACGAGCCGGCTGTCGCCCTGCGTGGTCGACTCCGCCGTCGGTGTGTGAACGTGTGCGTGAATGTGAGGCGGTGTCGCGTTATGTTGTGAGGCAGTCCGCCTACATGAGGGGGTGTTCACGGCGCCCCTCTCCCTCCAGACCTACACGGGATCCATCCTGGTGGCGGTGAACCCCTACAAGGTGCTGCCCATCTACACGGCGGAGCAGGTGCACATGTACACAGACCGGCGTCTGGGAGAGCTGCCCCCCCACGTGTTCGCCATCGCAGACAGCTGCTTCTTCAACATGAAGCGCAGCCAGAAGAACCAGTGCTGCGTCATCAGGTCGGTTCACTGGTTCTGGTCTTGGTTCTGGTCCGTCTCTGGTTCTGGTCTGTTGTAGTTCTGGATCTGGTTCAGGTCTGGGTCTGATCTTTGATGGGCCTGGTTCATGAGGGGCGTTCTCGTCTGGTCTAGTTCTGATCCGGATCTGGTGTGTTTGTGGTTCTGGTGAGTTTCAGACCCCATGAGAGTGTCTGATGCATAGGATATTGTGTTATGCAGTTATATATGTTACACATAACTACATAACACAATATCCTGTGCATCAGACATAAGAGGGTTGTTACAAATGTTGTTCCTCTTGAAGTTGTTGTTTGGTTTGGGGTCCTGAGAATAGTTTCAGTATAAAACTATTCTCCTCTTCCTCCTGCTCTTTCACCTCCCCTCCTCCTCTCCCCCCCTGCGCTTCCATCCTCCTCCTCCTCCTCCCCCTCTCCCCCCCCCCTCCTCAGTGGGGAGTCAGGAGCAGGGAAGACGGAGAGCGCTAAGCTGATGCTCCAGTACCTCGCCGCTGTCAGTGGACAGCGCTCCTGGATCGAGCAGCAGATCCTGGAGGCTAACCCCATCTTGGAAGGTACTACCTAACCCCACCTAACTACCTAACCCCATCCTGGAAGGTAGAAAACACCACCTCACTACCTAACCCCACCTAACTACCTAACCCCCCCTAACTACCTAACCCAATCCTGGAAGGTACTAACTAACACCACCTTACCACCTCACCCCACCTAACTACCTAACCCCATCCTGGAAGGTATCTAACCCCACCTAACTACCTAACCCCGCCTAACTACCTGTTAGGCAGGGGTTCTCAACCACCGGTCCGCGGACGGTTCTGGGTCGCGGAGCATTGGCCACCGGGCCGCAGAGATTTCGAAATATACCCCAAAAAAGGATAAAAAAAATAATAATTACACAGTATATCACAGTCGTGTTATATATACAACCTGACTGTGTCCCCAGCCTTCGGGAACGCTAAGACCATCCGCAACGACAACTCCAGCCGCTTCGGGAAGTACATCGACATCAACTTCAACACGCAGGGCGCCATCGAGGGGGCCCGCATCGAGCAGTACCTGCTGGAGAAGTCCCGCGTCTGCCGGCAGGTGAGACCACAGAACACAGTTACCACTCAACTCAGACCCCAGCCTGTCATTTGTCCTCACCTCCGTCAGGCTAGCCAGCTCATCTTCATAGTAACTTTGGTTATTGAAACTGTTCTCAATCACTCAGTGGAAGCTTGTACTGCATCGTCAGACCGTACTCGGACCCCTCACTGTTTTTACCAAGCACTCGGCCCCACCCCAGACGTTGCTGCAGGGCTGTTAGAGTTCTAAACCGGGTTGTCTCTGTAAGTTAGTGAGTTTGATTCTTAACCGTGGCCCTGGTCCCGTCCTGTAGGCCCCGGAGGAGAGGAACTACCACATCTTCTACTACATGCTGGTGGGCATGACGCCGCAGCAGAAGACAAAGCTGTCCCTTGGGAACGCCAGTGACTACAACTACCTCACCATGGTAACCACATCTGACACACCTTAACTGGAATAAGCACTGAATCTCAGTCCCTTTGTACATGAATGAAAAAGCTTGTTTGAAAAGTCTTCTTATTGTCAATAAACAGATGCTTTACATCACAGATGGCTAAATTAGAGTAACAGCTAGCCAGGATTTATTATTTAACTTGTATAACAGCAATTTCTAAATTCTTAAATAAAACGGTAACTTAACCAGCTAGCTGAGTGATATTTAAACCACTAGCTGAGTGACATTAAACAAATTTGATAAGCTCCTAGATTTAATTAAAGGGTAAGTGTTATGTTATGTGTCATCTAAAGTGTCAGGGTTCTCTCATTGTAGGTCGCGCTGTAAGTGTCGTCAAGAATTCAGCTTAGTTTAATTCTTGAATTGATTGACTCGATTTAATTCATTTTATTTCAGGGGAAGTGCACAACCTGTGAAGGCCGCGATGACTTCACGGAGTACAGCCACTTCCTGTCCGCCCTGAAGATCCTGATGTTTTCAGACAGCGACTCCTGGGAGATCTCCAGACTCCTGGCCGCCATCCTGCACCTCGGGAACATCAAGTTTGAGGGTCAGTGAAACACGACTTCCATCCTCCTCACACTAACAGGCCTCAAAGTAACAACACAACTTTATTATCACATAGATAGTTACAACACAACTATATTAACACGTATATAGTTACAACACAACTTAATTAACTTAAAGATAGTTACGACACAACTTTATTAAGACATATATAGTAACAACACAACTTAATTAACGCATAGATAGTTACGACACAACTTTATTAAGACATATATAGTAACAACACTACTTTATTAACACATAGATAGTTACAACACAACTTTATTAACACATATATAGTAACAACACTACTTTATTAACACTTAGATAGTTACAAAACAACTTTATAAACACATATGTAGTGATAACACACACAACCCACCTGGTCCAGCCTTTGTCATTTATTCGTTCTCTCCTTTGTTGTGACTTAAGGCACCAGTGCCAATAACCTGGAGGGCTGTGACATCATCGAGTCCACCCATTTCAACATGGCGGCTAAACTGATGGAGGTAAGGGTTCCTGAGGCCTCGTTTGACTCCTCACTAGCTGTCACAACCCATACCTACCCACTGGTGACATCCCATAACCTTCCTGATTACCCAGTGGGCCGTGCCAACTGGTAGGTTTGATCTACCCATCTTGACCCGGGATGAACTCTCCCACTTGTGATGTCACCAGTGGATCGTTTTTTCGGTTTTGATCTAGTCGACTAAACGGGGAATCCTTTAGCCTTGGCTTGAGGAGAGCAGTTCAGATGTCGGCCGTCAGGCTGCAGGGGATTCCGACCTGAGGCCTCTGCTTCTGCTCCGGTGTCCAGGTGAACGCCAAGGTGCTGGAGAAGAGCCTGACCCAGAGGTCCTTCCAGACCAACCGGGAGAGGGTGATCACGTCCCTGAACTCGGAGCAGGCCCTGGACGGGAGGGACGCCTTCGTCAAGGTAACCCCCCCCCCCCCCCCCCCCCCGAGACCAGTCAGGGTAGAAGACCCCCCCACCCCCTAGACCGGTCGCTGAGGGGAGAAGCTCCGTATGGATAGAGGATTCTCTGGCTGTTTGTGGCTCCTAGAGAAGCTCATGAGCGACCTGACTCAGCAGAGCTACTGCTGACCGTATCTCATCTTATCGTAGAAGACCCTCTGGGTAAGGGTCCTCGTGGACCTCTTCTCAGGTTAGGTGACCTAGCTGGTGTTAAGACGACGCTTGTTTTCTCTTTGGTACCCCCCCCCCCCCCCCCCGACCAGGCCATCTACGGACGGCTGTTCATCTGGGTGGTGGACAAGATCAACTCGGCCGTGTTCAAACCCCTGCCAGAGGACAGCGAGGAGGTCCACCAGTGCATCGGCCTGCTGGACATCTTCGGCTTCGAGAACTTTGTGAAGAACAGGTTTGTCAACAACAACAACAACAACAACAAGCACAAGTCAGCGGTACTGTAAGGGTACTGTTTCCCACACTTGTTTTGACTCTGTCGGTCTGTGGGGTCTCTGTGGGTCTTTGTGCGTCTTTGTGGGGTGCGTGTGTGTCTGCGTGTCGTAGCTTCGAGCAGCTGTGCATCAACTTTGCAAACGAGCAGCTGCAGCAGTTCTTTGTGCGGCACGTGTTCAAGCTGGAGCAGGAGGAGTACTCCCGGGAGGGCGTTGTCTGGACACACATCGATTACAACGACAACCAGCGGACGCTGGACGTGCTGGCCAGCAAGCCGCTCAACATCCTGGCACTCATCGACGAGGAGAGCAGCTTCCCCAAGGTGGGATCATTAACATGACATCGTGTGTACGGGTCTACAATACCAGATCTACAGTACAACACTATATCTAGTAATAATGGTTGATTTATCTTAGAAATATGCAATACTGATTCAGAATACAAGAGCTTCTGATATGAGTATATGTAATATTGCAGTTCTAGTATTGTATTTCTAGTTGGAAATACATACGACACTGATGTTTACATTGTATGAAAAGGAGGGAAATTGAATCAATAGTTTGCATTATTGTGGTTTAATAATCCATAGTTCTTTCTGACTACTTCCATCTTCCATCCCACCCCATAACTCCCTCCAAAAAGAAGTACAATCAATGTTTTGCTTAGAATTATCCAATTAGGACTCATTCGAGTGAGAGGGACCTGTTTGTTTGAGACACAGGTAACGTGATAAGATATAAAGGCCTACAACAGTGACTATAGCTCTGGGAGGCTAAACAGTCTGCACCGTCTGTACGTCTGCAGGGGACGGACGGCACCATGATGCAGAAGGTCAACAAGCAGCATGGGAAGGGAGACATCTACATGGCGCCCAAGAACGACCACGAGAAGCAGTTCGGGATCCGCCACTTCGCTGGCGTGGTCTTCTACAACTCCCAGGGTGCGGTCGCTTTGGTTGACCTTCCGTTTGAAAGTGCTTCGTTGTTGTTTTTATCGAGTCTGAAACTTATTCTGATGGTTTTCTCTTGACATTAACAGAATTTGAGAAAAGTAATTATCCTGTTGAGGATTGTATCTAAATTCTAGTTATCTAAATTCTCCGGAATCTTAAAATAAATATACGTTTTTCATTAACTGAATTGTAGAGTAAACCTTCCTCTGTTTGTACATCTTCCCTTTTTGTGTGTTTCAGGTTTCCTGGAGAAGAACCGTGACGCTCTCAGCGCCGACGTGATCGAACTGGTCGAGACGTCCACCAACCAGCTCCTCAAACAGGCCTTCAAGGCCGAGCTGGCGCCTGGAACCGCAAGGGGCGCGGGCAATTCTCGGATGACCATGACCACCCCCAAGAACTCCCTGAGGGTGAGGGCTGCGCCACTAGCTTTAGCTCAAACACTGAAGGTTCATGCTAACTGTCGGCCCAGCGGCTCAGGGGTTAGCATTGTTGCCACACGGTTACCATGTAAACTAGTGTCAAACCTCCTGGGGCGTTGACGGGTTTGTCCTGCGTTGTGTCCGCTCTTTATTACACATGAATGTTGTTAGAAACTGAGATAAGGTACGATAAGGTGAGATTAAGTAACATGCAATGAGATAATTCCCTCAATCTAAGATAGCCCTTGACCCTGAGCATGGCACATTAAACCAAAAGTTTGATAGTTGGCTGAAGAGCTAAATATAGTTAATATGTTTAATCAGAGAGTTAGGTCAAGACGAAGCCAAACACTTGAATACAGAGTTGTAGGGTTGAATAAACAGTAAAGTGCAGCGAAAGAGGTAACTAAGAGTGAACTGAAGCGTGTTAATTTATTAACATGCTTATTGTCCCCCTGACCCGACAGCTGGGGCCCGACGGTAAGAAGCGCTCCCCCACCCTGATCGGTCAGTTCCGCAAGTCGCTGGAGGCCCTGATGAAGGCGCTGGCCGCTTGCCAGCCGTACTTCATCCGCTGCATCAAGCCCAACGACCTGAAGCAGCCCGAGGTGAGAGGCCCCCCCGGGGCGAGACCCCACCGGGCCGGGGGAGCTGGGATCAGTGGTGTCTCTGGCTGCATGTCTCTCAGTGGTTCTGATTCTGATACAGTATAGCACTCTACTTTATGACTTTGAAGCGCTTTGACAGGCAACTCACATGCTTAAGGATTAACAGTGCAATTACAAAATGTTGTAATGCGAGCATGTCAACAAATTAAGGTGTGTGTGTGTGGTTATCTATATATGTGTGTGTGTGTTTGTCAATGCCTGTGTGTGTGTGTGTGTGTGTGTGTGTGTGTGTGGTGTGTGTGTGTGTGTGTGTGTGTGTGTGTGTGTGTGTGTGTGTGTGGTTATATGTGTGTGTGTGTGTGTGTGTGTGTGTGTGTGTGTGTGTGTGTGTGTGTGTGTGTTTGTGTCAATGCCTGTGTGTGTGTGTGGTTATATGTGTGTGTGTGTGTGTGTGTGTCCATGCCTGTGTGTGTGTGTGGTTATATGTTTGTGTGTGTGTGTGTGTCCATGCCTGTGTGTCTGTGTGTGTGTGTGTGTGTGTGTGGTTATATGTTTGTGTGTGTGTGTGTGTGTGTGTAGTTCTTCGACAGGGACCTGTGCATGCGTCAGCTGCGTTACTCTGGGATGATGGAGACGATTAAGATCCGGAAGGCGGGCTTCCCGATCCGGTACTCCTTCCAAGAGTTCCTGGAGCGCTTCCGCGTGCTGCTGAACACGGCTACCTGCGACCCCAAGACCGTCAGTCAGCTTTATTAACTCAGGGTTACAACACAACTTCATAACGCAACTTTATTAATGCATGATTACAACAAAGCTTTATAACAAGAGTTACAACTAAACTTTATTAACACAGGGCTACAACACAACTTTATAACTCAAACTTATTAACACATGGTTACAACACAACTTGATTTACACAGGGTTACCACACAACTTTATTAACACAGGGTTACCACACAAATTTATTAACACAGGGTTACCACACAACTTTAACACAGGGATACCACACAACTTTATTAACACAGGGTTAAAACACAACTTAATTAACACATGGTTACAACAGACCTTTATAACACAACTTTATTAACACAGTTACAACACAACTTTATTAACTGGTCCTTACAACACAAATGTATTAACGTTGTATTGATGTATCGTGCCTATTGGTTTGGGTATGTTTCAGATTCAGAGCTTAACTTTCTCATAGCGTCTGAGTCTTAGAAAGAACTATGAGTCAGTACTTCCAGGGATACAATATAAGATGTCTGCCTGGCTGTTTGTTCTCAGGAGAGCACGGATAAGTGCTGTGAGATGATCTGTAAGACCTTCCTGTCCGGAGAGGGACACTGGAGGAGAGGGCGGTCCAAGATCTTCCTCAAGGTGCCTACCCTCTCTCCACCTATCACACGCCTTCATCACACTCTCTCCACCAATCACACGCCTCATCAAACTCCCTGAACCAATCAGATTCCTTCATAATGGTCCCTCATCTGACCAATGAGATTCCTTTATCACAGACCCAAACTCAATTAGATTCCTTCAAAACATCCAATCAAATCCCTTCACAGCTTACTCACGGCCCATCCCATTCATGTCAATTGCCAAGAAGGAACCAATGAATGATCAATACCTTTTCAGGACTTCCACGACACGATGCTGGAGCTGGAGAGGATGAAGAAGCTGAACGAGAAGGCCCTGGTGATCCAACGGGTCCTGAGAGGCATCAAGTACAGGTCAGCACTCATTCATATAGACCCCGCCCCCGTCATCTGGCCCCGCCCCCGTCCTCTGGCCCCGCCCACGTCCTCTGGCCCCGCCCTGACGACCTGTCCGTCTCTCTGACAGGAAGCAGTTCCTGAGGAAGAAGGCGGCTGCGCTGATGATCCAGAAGCACTGGAGAGGACACCAGGGCCGCAAGATCTACCGAGTGGTCAGTCCCGCGGTCGCCTGCCCCCGGGCTTATGGTGGAGCTAGTGTCGGCTATAGAGTGCTGTCTGCTTACACCTGCAGTGTGTTGCTACTATATCTTGGACAGGGGTCTAACCTTCCTGAGTCACTTTGGTTGAAAGAGACTCGGGGAAGCTAAATGACTCCACACCAGAAGGACGTCCACTGCAGGCATGACTTTCATACGTATGTCTCTGTATACGTTTAGGCACGCATGGCCGGTATTCACCGTTAATACCTGTATCGTAACCCATTATACCCTGTTTCATTGATACTTCTCTGTAAGGGAGGGAAGGGGGGGGGGGGACTTGGGGGTAAACTGTCTCTTTGCTATGACCTTGTTTCACAGAATGTCTCAATTTCATTTTTTGTGTTAGGTGTATATCGGCTATCTCAAAAAAAAATAAATAAATCACTGAGCGGTGACCCTCCCCCTCCACCCTCCAGGTCCAGATCGGTCTGACCCGCCTCCAGGCCCGCGTGCGCTCCCGCCAGATGCAGCACAAGTACCAGAAGAAGAGAGAGGCGGCCATGGTGCTCCAGGCCAGGGTCCGCGGCATCAATGCCCGGAAGGAGTGGCGGCGCAAGAAGGCGGCGGTGGTGCTGCTGCAGGCCTACACCCGGGGGGCACTGGCCCGCCGCGCGGTCAGCAAGATGAAGAGAGACGTACGCTGGTTCCGCCATCGCTTTCCGCTAAAACGATTCGTTTAAGAACTTAGTTTTAATGTGCCCTGAGGGCAATTTGGCACTTAAAGCCAAGGTCTTAAACTAGCCTGGCTGCTTAAGCTATTGTTCTGAGGACAGTTTAGCACTTAAAACTAAGTTCTTAACGAGCATTGCTACTTAAACAAATGTTCGGTGGGCAGGTTAGCACTTAAAACGAAGTTCTTTAACTAGCCTGGCTAGTTAAGCTATTGTTCTAAGTGCAAATTAGCACCTAAAGCTTGTTTTTAGTTCCTAAACCAGGCTGGCTACTCACTTTATCGTCCTGGGGACAATGTAGCACTCAAAGTCGAGTTTGTAAACCAACTGGCCAGGTGAACTATTATTAACGGTTGCTGTGATCGTAGCATTGCAACAACAAACCTTATTATGAGTTATCATGGTTCGTAAATTGTTTGTTCTTGACGAATTGTTTGTACGTTAAGAAGGCTCAAGTCAAGCATTTTTTGAAGTTGTCCGACATTGGAAATGGCCCCCAGAACACAGGAGTCCGCTCTTCCCCCCCCCCCAGGGGTTCCTCTCGGCTGCGGAGCGGCGGGCGGAGGAGCTGGCGTCCCTGGAGCGGCAGCGGCGGCTGAACGAGGCCCTGAGGAGGCAGCGGGAGGCAGACGCCAAGGCCCAGGCCAACCCCCTCAGCGACCAGGAGATGGTCGACTACATGTTCAACTTCCTGCCCCCGGCGGGGGGCAACCAGGATGGACAGGGCCCCGACGGCTTCAAGGTCAGGGTCGGTCCGTTGTGGGGGTCGTGGGGGCCCGGTCCCAGACAGAAGGTTCTGGGGGGGGGGGGGGGACCCCTCGTTCTGTCTGTCTCACTGTCTGTGGGATGTGTTCTCACGGTGAATGGACGGCCTTTATATAGCGGTGAATGCAGTGAATAGGTGAATAATAATTAAATGGGTGAACGTTAGTTATATAGTTAGCGCTTTAAGTGGCCACTGGTTAGAAAAGTTGGAACCACTAAAAGCGCACACAATATTGCCTAACATGGGGAGGAGGTGCGAGGGGATGTCTCAGGATGTCACGGAGCACTCTGCATGCCATCAGGGATTAGGACGTCCCCGGAATGAAGTCGCTCTTTGAGGATGGATATATGAAGATACGTGATCGGAATATAGATTCATCCTGAGACGGACGGTTAGACGTTCCAGAGCCCCAGTTAAATATCTCCATCCCGTGGTTGAACTATAAACAGTTCGATGTTCAGAAGGTCAGTTAGAGATCTCCACGTGGTTGAACTGGAGACGGTTAGACGTTCAGAGGGTCAGTACGAACATCGCCGTGAGGTGGACCCAGAGCCGGCGGGATGTTCAGCCCCCCATGTGTCTCCTCTAGGACCTGGAGCAGCGGAGGATGGTCCCTGAGACGGTGGACCTGGACGAGCTCCCCATGGAGGAGCAGGAGCTCTCCTCGGACGAAGAGGAGGACCTGGACGAGTACTCCTTCTCCAAGTTCGCCTCCATGTCCTTCCAGGGCGCGGCCACAGCCACGCACGTCCGCCACCGCCTCGCCCAGCCGCTGATCCACCACGAGGACGAGGGAGACGTACAGGTACACGCACAGGCAGACAGGCAGACAGACAGACAGACAGACAGACAGACAGAACCCCATCCAGGTACACACACACACACCTCCTTAACCAAGTCTAGGTACACACACACACACACCTCTTTAACCCAGTCTAGGTACACACACACACACACCTCTTTAACCCAGTCTAGGTACACACACACACACACCTCTTTAACCCAGTCTAGGTACACACACACCTCTTTAACCCAGTCTAGGTACACACACACACACCTCTTTAACCCAGTCTAGGTACACACACACACACCTCTTTAACCCAGTCTAGGTACACACACACACCTCTTTAACCCAGTCTAGGTACACACACACACCTCTTTAACCCAGTCTAGGTACACACACACACCTCTTTAACCCAGTCTAGGTACACACACACACCTCTTTAACCCAGTCTAGGTACACACACGCACCTTAACCCAGTACAGGACACACACACACACACACACATATCCTCAATGCAGTCCAATTACACACACACACACACACACCCTCAACGCAGTCCATTTACACACACACACACATGCGCGCACACCTCCCCGAGTGTAGTTGTGGATGACTCCACCTCAGCCCTTGAGCCCTTCCAGTGGCTCCCTCTCTAACCATGTCCCCCCAGGCCTCCCTGACGGTGTGGTGGATCATCCTGCGGTTCATGGGGGACCTCCCAGAGCCCAAGCAGAGGGTGAACCCCCTGGCCCCGGGGGGCCCGGGCTCCAGGGGGGCCACCACCCTGCCCCAGGACCTGGCCTCCAGGAACGACCGGCGCCTCAGTCACATGGTGGGCCTGGACCAGGTGGGTGAGGTCACTTCCTGTCACACAGGAAGCAGGAAATCAAGCTGATGTTGATTCTGTGTGATGTCTCTTAAGGGATTTGAATGCACTTTTTTAAGAGACCATTAGGCACTAATTAAAAATAGTTGTTTTGGTCGGTTACAGTTAAATGTACAGTTACAATTAGTTATCCATCACGTCCTTTTATCCGAAGTATGAGTTAAAGTTACGCTGAGAACAGGAACAAAGCAGCTCTAGGGATAAGTAAAGCAATGCTTTACTTGGATGCATTTACATTTACCTTGAGGGCTTTTAGCAGACGCTTTTATCCAAAGAGACTTACAAGTACATTTGTCAGAAGAAAGAGAAACAACAATATATCGCTGTCAGTACAGTAAGGATGTTCATAGAACCAAGAGCAAAACACTTACTATCACTAGGTTAACCCATTCCCCGTATACAACAGAGATAGCTAGGATAAGACGCTACACAATGCTAAGTACTATTTTTAAGTGCCAGGATGTACAACATACTGTAAGTGTGTAAGAGGGGTGGGGGGGCGTTTGGGGAGAAGGCTATGAAGAGTCCAGGTGACCTCTGAACAGGATGCTTGATCTCCCCCTGATCCTCCCTCACCCCTTTCCCTCTCTCTCTCTCTCTCTGCCCCAGCGAGTGTTGAGGGGTAAGAAGGACGGAAAGCCCTCGCCCGTCGCCGAGGAGTCGTCGTCGTCGCCGGCGACCGGCCGGAAGACCTCCATCTTCACCGACATGATGTCCCGGAACAGAAAGGCCTCCACGGCCCCCAGCGAGGTGGTCACCGGCGGGAAGGTCTCGGAGGGCGTTCCCCGCGTCAGGAAGGGCTCCATGTTCACCGACCTGATGACCCGCAACAAGAAGGTCGGCGCCATCCCGGAGAACAAGGTCCCGGAGGCGGCCGACGGCGCCGCCAAGTCAGAGGAGGTGAGCTGCCGGTGGAGCCGTTTGATCGGGATGTTACAGTGAGCCGAGGAAGACAGAAGTAGCTGCTACATTAGCCGTTAGCTGCTACGTTAGCCGTTAGCTGCTATGTTAGCCATTAGCTGTTAGCTGCTATGTTAGCCATTAGCTGAATTTTCCTTCCCGCCATTTTTGTTTTGTGTATGCCTGATTATTAAATTCGACTGGTTTTAAAGGTACAATATCTCATTTCTGCCACAAGGGGGCTGTAAACCAACTTATGTTGAGTCACGTGAATTCAAGTCGTATCATTTAATTCTTATGAAAGTACTACAAGTAACGAAAGCTAACATATCGTCAATTTGCTCATAGTAAGCTAGATCAATGTTGTCCGTTAGTCACTTTTTATACCAGAAAAAATACTATTTTTAATCGTTGCGCCTGATTGGCTCAAAAGAGTGTCAGATAATTTCACAATCGTGGTTAGTATGATCGGTTTTCTATCTGAAATCACTGCAGTACCCCATGTTGCACCACATAGGGTGCTGTTTAGAGTTGAGAGTTCAGTGTTCGCTGGCCCTAACTCCTGACCTTCCCCTACAGTCGGACAGCAACGCGGCCCTGTCCAATGAAATGATGGCGGTGGATTCGACCTCACTGGAACGACCAATGACGGCCCTCGAGAAGCTCCACATCATCGTGGGATACGCCATCGTCCGCCGGGACCTCAGGTGACGGACGGCTCCGGTTTTCCCGCCTCGAAAAGACGTCTTTGGTTGGGAGTTTTTCCAACATTCCTGTTGTTCCATGTTCTCCTCAGGGATGAGATCTACTGCCAGATCTGCAAACAGCTGGAGGGGAACAACAACAAGAACAGCTACTACCGAGGATGGATCCTCCTGTCCCTCTGTCTGGGCATCTTCCCCCCCACCGAAAAATTCGTCAAGGTACCCCCACCTCACCTTCATCAAGCTCTCAATCTTCTTCACCCTCTTCCTCACCATGAAGAGGGTCCTGCATTCGCTTGACATCGTCTAGTTTGCTCTACACAGAACATGCATAGCAAATCTCAATTCCTAGGCATGTTGTGAGGACGTTGATTTTTACATACATTCACATTCTGCATGTATATTTTATTTCTACACCTCATTGTCTAAATAGATATGTTTTAATTTGTATTACCGCCTTTTGACGCCTTTTGTTTCCTGTCTCAGCAATCTTAACCCCTGAACCGTTTGTGATACTTCAATTTCGTACCTCCACATAAGTAAAGGGGTTCTAACGGTTGTATTTCTATGTTTGCGTCCTCAGTACCTGCAGAGCTTCATCCGCTCCGGGCCGGGCGGCTACGGGCCGTACTGCGTCGAGCGGCTGAGACGGACCGCCTCGAACGGGGTCCGCGGGGAGCCCCCCAGCTGGCTGGAGCTCCAGGTGGGTGGGGGGACCCCTGGGAGTAATGGATTACATTAGAGAGCAATGGATTACATCAGAGAGTAATAGATTACATTAGAGAGTAATGGATTACATCAGAGAGTAATGGATTACATTAGAGAGTAATGGATTACATTAGAGAGCAATGGATTACATCAGAGAGTAATGGATTACATCAGAGAGTAATGGATTACATCAGAGAGTAATGGATTACATCAGAGAGTAATGGATTAAATTAAAGAGTAATAGATTACATAAAAGAGTTATAGATAACATCAGAGAGTATATTGTTGTGGCAGTCGGGAGCCACATCCACTCTCTAATTTCCTCTTCCCTCCGCCTCCCGTTGCTAGGCAACCAAGACCAAGAAGCGCATGACGGTGACTCTGACCCTGATGGACGGCCGCACCATCAGCGTGCCCGTGGACTCCGCCTCCACCTCCGGCGAGATCTGCCAGATGTTGTCCCAGAAGATCCAGCTGAAGGACTCGTTTGGCTTCTCGGTGTACGTGGCTCTCTACGAGAAGGTGAGTGCCTGTCTGGAGGCGGAGCTGCTGATTTTAGCATGTTCTGGAATCCCACCATGGGCTCACATTGTCATCACTGCCCTATTTCCTTCTAAGATCTTCAGAAGAACAGTGTAGTGTGTGCGTGTTCTCGGATTACTCTCTGTTCTCCTCATCCTGACGTTCTCCTCTCCTGTCTCCGAACGTTCTCCTCTCCTCTCCTCTTCCTGATGTTCTCCTCTCCTGTCTCCTGACGTTCCCCTCTCTCTCCTGACGTTCTCCTCTCCCCTCCTCTCCTCTTCCTGACGTTCTCCTCCTCTCTCCTGACGTTCTCCTCTCTCCTCCTCTCTCCTGACATTCTCCTCTCCTCTCTCCTGATGTTCTCCTCCTCTGTCCTGACGTTCTCCTCCTCTGTCCTGACGTTCTCCTCCTCTGTCCTGACGTTCTCCTCCTCTCCTCGTCCTGACGTTCTCCTCCTCTCCTTATCCTGAAGTTCTCCTCCTCTGTCCTCCTCTCTCCTCTCTCTGGACGTTCTCCTCTCTTCATCCTGATGTTCTCCTCCTCTCTCCTCCTCTTTCCTCCTCTCTCCTGACGTTCTCCTCCTCTCTCCTGAAGTTCTCCTCTCCTCTCTCCTTATGTTCTCCTCTCTCCTGACGTTCTCCTCCTCTGTCCTGACGTTCTCCTCCTCTCCTCATCCTGACGTTCTCCTCCTCTCCTCATCCTGACGTTCTCCTCTCCTCACCCTGACGTTCTCCTCCTCTCTCCCCCTCAGGTGTGGGCGCTGGGCAGCGGGCGGGAGCACGTGATGGACGCCATCTCTCAGTGTGAGCAGGAAGTGAGGCGTAAGGGCGGGCAGGAGCAGCACGCCCCCTGGCGCCTCTACTTCCGCAAGGAGGTGTTCGCGCCGTGGCACGACTGCAAAGACGACGCCGTCAGCACGGAGCTCATCTACCGGCAGGTCATCCGCGGCCTCAAGTTCGGAGAGTACCAGTGCAGGAAGGTGAGCGCATCGGTCCGGGCTGCCCAGAGTGCCGGAGAACGGATCACAGAGTCTGAGTCTCAGGCCAGAGGCTCTGATGAACCCTAACCCCTAGCTACCTGTGCTGTCGATTCTCTGCTCCACTTCCTCCTCCTCCTCCTCCTCCTCCTCCTCCTCCTCCTCACCATCTTCTCAATGCTCGTCCAAACTGGCACAAAATGTAGTGCCAAAAAAAGTGTATATTCCTAATTCAACATATCATGTACTATATAACAGAAACGGACTAGTTTGCCGTTAAAGATGGTTTTCTCTCTCAACTTGTCATCAAGTGTAGGCTGGTGTGCATAAAATCCTACTATTATATTATTATATTAATTATATTTAATGTATTGAAGGAAAACAACTAAACTACAGATGTGATTCTAGTGATTGTAACTCTATCTAACCAATCAGACCCTGAGGGAGCAGCACCAGTAGGGCCCGCCTCCTTTAGGCCCCTCCCTTTTTCTTAAACCTTGGTTCCTCCCGCCCGGTCCCCTCCACAGGAGGACGACTACGTGGAGCTGACGACCAAGCACCTGTACATCCAGCACGGCCGGGCCGGGGCAGCGGAGCAGGTGAAGGCCGCCGTCCAGGACGCCATCAGCAGCTCCCTGCTGGAGGCCAAGCCCGAGGACAAGTGGGTCCAGATGGTCAGCACCGCCCACACCCAGGTCAGTCTCAGGAAGACTGCAGCACGCGCGTCCGGCCGCGGCCACAGCGTCCCCGTAGGAGGAGTGGTGGTACTGCAGGGCGGTTTTCTGGGGCTGTTGACTGAATTTAGTTGAATCAAAAAAAAACATAGGTTCGCACAAAACGCACAAAAGTCTGAAATCATATCACTTGCCTTATCTTGGCAGCATTGTGACTTAATACATGATGATGAAGGATACAGCCAGTGCATCCATCTTATCACGGTGGGCCCCAAGTGAGAATGGACCTCCTGACCCTAGCAGTGTTAGTGCCTTGCACCACCGGTCAGACCAGAAGAGCATGTCTGCGTGGTTCTGGCCTTCAGGGCTTGTATAACATCAGACCAGGGTTCATGTGTTCATGTCTGCGTGGTTCTGGCCTTCAGGGCTTGTATAACATCAGACCAGGATCCAGGGTTCATGTGTTCATGTCTGTGTTGTTCTGGCCTTCAGGGCTTGTATAACATCAGACCAGGATCCAGGGTTCATGTGTTCATGTCTGCGTGGTTCTGGTCTTCAGGGCTTGTATAACATCAGACCAGGGTTCATGTGTTCATGTCTGCGTGGTTCTGGTCTTCAGGGCTTGTATAACATCAGACCAGGGTTCATGTGTTCATGTCTGCGTGGTTCTGGCCTTCAGGGCTTGTATAACATCAGACCAGCATCCAGGGTTCATGTGTTTATGTCTGTGTTGTTCTGGTCTTCAGGGCTTGTATAACATCAGACCAGGGTTCATGTGTTCATGTCTGCGTGGTTCTGGCCTTCAGGGCTTGTATAACATCAGACCAGGATCCAGGGTTAATGTGTTCATGTCTGCGTGGTTCTGGCCTTCAGGGCTTGTATAACATCAGACCAGGGTTCATGTGTTCATGTCTGCGTGGTTCTGGTCTTCAGGGCTTGTATAACATCAGACCAGGATCCAGGGTTCATGTGTTCATGTCTGCGTGGTTCTGGTCTTCAGGGCTTGTATAACATCAGACCAGGGTTCATGTCTGCGTGGTTCTGGCCTTCAGGGCTTGTATAACATCAGACCAGGGTTCATGTGTTCATGTCTGCGTGGTTCTGGTCTTCAGGGCTTGTATAACATCAGACCAGGGTTCATGTGTTCATGTCTGCGTGGTTCTGGTCTTCAGGGCTTGTATAACATCAGACCAGGGTTCATGTGTTCATGTCTGCGTGGTTCTGGCCTTCAGGGCTTGTATAACATCAGACCAGGATCCAGGGTTCATGTGTTCATGTCTGCGTGGTTCTGGCCTTCAGGGCTTGTATAACATCAGACCAGGGTTCATGTGTTCATGTCTGCGTGGTTCTGGTCTTCAGGGCTTATATAAGGCTGGGGATGAGAATGCCATGAAGACCGATGTGGTGGAATACGCCCGCAAGAACTGGGCCATGTTCTTCTCCAGGTTCTTCGAGGTGGTCAAGGTCTCGGGTAGGACGATGTCATTTTCAATACTCAGTACTTCAGTACTTTGATCGATCACAGACTTGTAAAACTCTTTGGGACACAAGTAACGTAAAACTAGGTGACAAAATACATACTGTAAACACATGTCAAAGCGTTGCATTATAGCATCAAAATGGCCGTCTCGCGTGAAAGTGGGGCTGTTACTCTAACTCGTCTGACCCACTCAGGCCCGGCGCTGGCCAAGAGCCGCTTCATCGTGGCCATCAACTGGACCGGGATCACCTTCCTGGACGAGAGGGAGCGACGGCTGGTGGAGCTGAGCTACCCTGAGGTCACCGGGGTCAACACCGTCAGGTAGGAGGAGCCTCAGGGTGTGGTCAGCACCGTCAGGTGGGAGGAGCCTAAGAGTTTGGTGAACACCGTCAGGTGGGAGGAGCCTCAGGGTGGGGTCAGCACCGTCAGGTGGGAGGAGCCTAAGAGTTTGGTGAACACCTTCAGGTGGGAGGAGCCTAAGAGTTTGGTGAACACCGTCAGGTGGGAGGAGCCTAAGTTTGGTGAACACCGTCAGGTGGGAGGAGCCTAAGAGTTTGGTGAACACCGTCAGGTGGGAGGAGCCTAAGATTTTGGTGAACACCGTCAGGGGTTGACAAAGGGACCGGGGATGCCAATTCCTCCAGGCCATTCTGTGGTTGCCTCAGGACCTCTGACCTCCGACCCCTCCTGTGTCCTGACCAGGGACTCTAAGTCGTCCGCCCACTCGGTGTGCCCTCTGACCTCTGACCCCTCCTGTGTCCTGACCAGGGACTCTAAGTCGTCCGCCCACTCGGTGGTTGACCTCTGACCTCCGACCCCTCCTGTGTCCTGACCAGGGACTCTAAGTCGTCCGCCCACTCGGTGTGCCCTCTGACCTCTGACCCCTCCTGTGTCCTGACCAGGGACTCTAAGTCGTCCGCCCACTCGGTGGTTGACCTCTGACCTCTGACCTCCGACCCCTCCTGTGCCCTGACCAGGGACTCTAAGTCGTCCGCCCACTCGGTGTGCCCTCTGACCTCTGACCTCCGACCCCTCCTGTGTCCTGACCAGGGACTCTAAGTCGTCCGCCCACTCGGTGTGCCCTCTGACCTCCGACCCCTCCTGTGTCCTGACCAGGGACTCTAAGTCGTCCGCCCACTCGGTGTGCCCTCTGACCTCTGACCTCTGACCTCCGACCCCTCCTGTGTCCTGACCAGGGACTCTAAGTCGTCCGCCCACTCGGTGTGCCCTCTGACCTCTGACCTCTGACCTCCGACCCCTCCTGTGTCCTGACCAGGGACTCTAAGTCGTCCGCCCACTCGGTGTGCCTGCTGACGCTGCGTGGAGACTTCACGCTGAGCGGGGCGATGACGGAGGACCTGGCCGCCCTGGTGCTGGTGTTCCTGGCCGGGCTGCGGGAGCGCTCCCAGTACGCCGTCACCCTGAAGGACGCCAGCAGCCCCGGTAGGACCCCCCGCTGCTGCCGGCTTTACACCTCGGGAGTTTAAACCACTTTAGTTACGATACCACCTTGGTTTACACCAGTTTACTTTAAACCAGTTTAGTTATGATACAAGTTACATTTACACCTCTGTAGTTTAAAACAGTTTAGTTCAAAATATTAGGTTGGTGCACACCAGTTTAGTTTAGAATACGACTTTGGTTTACACCAGTTAAGTTTAAACCAGTTTAGTTTATAAAAGGACTTTGGTTTACACCACTTTAGTTTCTAATATGAGTTAAGTTTAAAACAGTTTGTGCAAATCATCTTAGTTTACACCTCTTTAGTTTATGGTAGTTTAGTTTATGTTCCCATAAACAGGGGTTTATTTAATCCAGTTTAGTTTACTTTATGCCACATTTGTTTATACCAGTTCATTTGTGTGTTTATTTAATTTCTGTTTATACCCGTTTAGTTTAAACTCATTCATTTTAAACCTGTTTAATTTACACCAGTTTAGTTTACCCCAGTTTAGACAGCCTTGTTATGGATCTGAGTTAACCGGTGGGGCTCCCGCTGTCTGCAGACGACGTGACGCTGCTGAGCTTCAAGAAGGGCGAGCTCCTGGAGCTGCTGAAGGACAAGGAGTACTCCCTGGAGCGCGGCTGGGTGAAGGCCCGCAACGACCGCACGGGCAAGAGCGGGGCCGTGCCCGCTGAGGCCATCCTCATCCTGCCCACTCTCAGCAAGCCCACCAACCAAGTCATGGTACCACACCTCTACCTGCCCTACCAGAACCATCTACCTACCGCTAGTACCATAACTATCACAGAACAGCACGTCTACCTGCCCTACCAGAACCATCTACCTACCGCTAGTACCATAACTATCACAGAACAGTACCTCTACCTGCCCTACCAGAACCATCTACCTACCGCTAGTACCATAGCTATCACAGAACAGCACCTCTACCTGCCCTACCAGAACCATCTACCTACCGCTAGTACCATAACTGTCACAGAACAGCACGTCTACCTGCCCTACCAGAATCATCTACCTACCGCTAGTACCATAACTATCACAGAACAGCACGTCTACCTGCCCTACCAGAACCATCTACCTACCGCTAGTACTATAACTATCACAGAACAGCACGTCTACCTGCCCTACCAGAACCATCTACCTACCGCTAGTACCATAACTATCACAGAACAGTACCTCTACCTACCCTACCAGAACCATCTACCTACCGCTAGTACCATAGCTATCACAGAACAGCACCTCTACCTGCCCTACCAGAACCATCTACCTACCGCTAGTACCATAGCTATCACAGAACAGCACGTCTACCTGCCCTACCAGAACCATCTACCTACCGCTAGTACTATAACTATCACAGAACAGCACGTCTACCTGCCCTACCAGAACCATCTACCTACCGCTAGTACCATAGCTATCACAGAACAGCACCTCTACCTGCCCTACCAGAACCATCTACCTACCGCTAGTACCATAACTATCACAGAACAGCACCTCTACCTGCCCTACCAGAACCATCTACCTACCGCTAGTACCATAACTATCACAGAACAGCACGTCTACCTGCCCTACCAGAACCATCTACCTACCGCTAGTACCATAACTATCACAGAACAGCACGTCTACCTGCCCTACCAGAACCATCTACCTACCGCTAGTACTATGACTATCACAGAACAGCACGTCTACCTGCCCTACCAGAACCATCTACCTACCGCTAGTACCATAGCTATCACAGAACAGCACCTCTACCTGCCCTACCAGAACCATCTACCTACCGCTAGTACCATAACTATCACAGAACAGCACGTCTACCTGCCCTACCAGAACCATCTACCTACCGCTAGTACCATAACTATCACAGAACAGCACGTCTACCTGCCCTACCAGAACCATCTACCTACCGCTAGTACTATAACTATCACAGAACAGCACGTCTACCTGCCCTACCAG
Source organism: Pollachius pollachius (assembly GCF_949987615.1). Taxonomy (NCBI): domain Eukaryota; kingdom Metazoa; phylum Chordata; class Actinopteri; order Gadiformes; family Gadidae; genus Pollachius; species Pollachius pollachius. The sequence goes on from NC_136940.1 coordinate 2,233,370, forward strand.
AACCATCTACCTACCGCTAGTACCATAACTATCACAGAACAGTACCTCTACCTACCCTACCAGAACCATCTACCTACCGCTAGTACCATAACTATCACAGAACAGCACCTCTACCTGCCCTACCAGAACCATCTACCTACCGCTAGTACCATAAATATCACAGAACAGCACCTCTACCTGCCCTACCAGAACCATCTACCTACCGCTAATACCATAACTATCACAGAACAGCACCTCTACCTGCCCTACCAGAACCATCTACCTACCGCTAGTACCATTACTATCACAGAACAGCACGTCTACCTGCCCTACCAGAACCATCTTCCTACCGCTAGTACCATAACTATCACAGAACAGCACCTCTACCTACCCTACCAGAACCATCTACCTACCGCTAGTACCATAATCCCATGAATAACTATAATGACTGCTGCTAATACCATGAATGTTATAGATCTACTATCCCCTAACTATCTCTAATTCCATAACTATTCATTTAGGTCATATAAAACACCATAGATATGATGAATAGTTTCATAAGTCTAACCATGAGCGGTACCATAAAACATGTACCTTAAGTGTTGTCCAGGTTGTGATGATGCTATTGGGGGGTACGATGATGAAGAACCTTTTAAATGTCTGTGTGTGTTGGTTGTGGTGATGATGATGATGCTGATGAAGATGATGACTCTGAGGAGGATGATGATGATGGTGTGTGTGCTTTGCAGAACCTGCTGAACCTGTCTCCAGACCAGAGGAAGAGTGCGATCCAGCAGACAGACACCACAGAGAAGGTCGCCCTCACCTCCCTGAAGGAGTTCTCCATCGAGTACTTCAGGTCTGTCTCTCTGACCGTCTGTTTGTCTGCCTGTCTGTCTGACCGTCTGTCTGTCTGTCACTTTGGTCTCCCTGTGGGTGTGTCTGTCTGACCGCCTGTTTCCCTCTCTGGACTCAGTGTGTGTCTGTCTGACTGTCTGCCACTCCATGTCTCACTGCGTGTCTGTCTGTCTGCATGCCGAGCAGTTGCATTCTGTCCGTCGGTATGTCATGTGTCCGTCTGTGTGTCTGAGCGTCAGTCTGACATTGCAGTCCCTCCCTGAAACCTCTCTGGACTCGCTGTCTGTCTGTCTGTCTGTCTGTCTGTCTGTCTGTCTGTCTGTCTGTCTGACTGACTGACTGACTGACTGACTGACTGACTGACTGACTGACTGACTGACTGACTGACTGTCTGCCACTCCCTCCTCTCCAGGCAGCCCACCAAGGACGTGAACCGCCAGGTGATGTCTAAGAACGCGGGGCCGGAGCGACTGTGGGTCCACTCCCGTGAGCCCCTGAGGCTTCCCCTCCTTCGCAGGCTGGCCAACAACGCGGACCTCAGCACCAAGGCCTGCCTGGCCTTCACCGATATCCTCCCCGTGCCCGCCACGCCTTCCCCCAGTGCTCGGGAATGGGTTCCGTCTTATTGTGTCTGATCTCAGCCCAGAGGTTCTGGGTTCGATCCCCCAAGTCTAAAGTCTACCTGTATGCGTCCTAGAGCAGGATGACCCCTACCTGACTGTGGACATCCTACAGCCAGACGACGTTTGGATGGTAAAGAGTGTAAGACATGTAGCATGTGTGATATGCAGGTTTGAGGTTCTCCGATAGAGCTTGTAGGTGTTGCTCGGTGACAGACTCGGATGTAAGATTTTAATTCAATACCGATATTCTATGTTTTCGTGTGCAGAGCTTGGGGATATGGACAAAAATCCCCAAGGCCCGCAGTCAGTATGACAGTATTATTTAGGCTGATGCTCAGGCAGTACAAATGAACGTATGTCTCTATGATAACTATCAGCAGTGATCGTAGGCTCTGACAGCTGTTACTCACAGTAGTAGTAACATCCTCATCACCGTTACCATCATCATCTTCACTGTTGTGACCCCTTGACTGCTGCTCACCGATCCTCAAGTACATGGGCGACTACCCCACCAAGCAAAGCCAGAGCTCCCTGGAGCTCACCGACCAGATCTTCGGACCGGCCACCCAGAACGAGGCGCTCCGAGACGAGATCTACTGCCAGATCATGAAGCAGATGACCAGCAACAACAACCGGTAGACACCTGTGCTTCACACTGTTACCCCATCCTACTCACTGTTACCCCATCCTACTCACTGTTACCCCATCCTACTCACTGTTACCCCATCCTACTCACTGTTACCCCATCCTACCCGCTGTTACCCCATCCTACTCGCTGTACCCCATCCTACCCGCTGTTACCCCATCCTACTCACTGTTACCCCATCCTACCCACTGTTACCCCATGCTACCCACTGTTACCCCATCCTACCCACTGTTACCCCATCCTACCCACTCATAATAAACAACAAAACGTTTTTTAATTAGAATTCGATTTTATATTACAATTTTACGCTGTAAGGTGATTTGTTTTTCTAGCAGCTAACGGAAGGTTTTGGGGTCAAGAATGAACAGCTCTACCATGTCCTGGTCTATGAGGATAGTGTTTAGGGTCAGGGACTAGGGGGTATGGCTCATCGTTGGTTGGATGACCCGCCCCCCTGTGTGTTGTGACCCAGGTTCAGCCTGGAGCAGGGTTG
>NC_136940.1:2240968-2253468 GCF_949987615.1 Pollachius pollachius
TGAGCACTGCGCCAAAATAAAAGCGCGCCGACCCGGAGACTCCGATTACAGGAATGTGTTTTGGTTTGTTTCCAGCAAACGTCGGACAGGACGTTCCCCGACATCGTGAGGATCGCCATCAGCAAGACGGGCGTGGCCATCATCCACCCCAAGACCAAGGTGCGGACCGCCACAATAAGAGTACCCCATGACCACAGGTCCTCGTCCAATGAGAAGAGAGGATCGACTTTAGTCATCCAACTGGGGAATTTAAAAAAAGAAAGTTAATAAATGAGAAGGAAAGCCTATTCATAAAATAACAAACTATTCTATGCATTCAAGAGGGAGGGACGGAGTTTGATGTTAGACCCTTTATATATTGATTAAAAGCAATACCTGGTTAAAATACTTAATAATAACAATAATATGAAAAAGCATAACTCCAACCTGTCCTTCAAAACCTTTATGTGTCTTAACTGTAAGTCACCTCCTGACTTAATGAAGACATGTCCCTGATTAGCACGGTGGTGAGGAGAGCATCACCCAGTAGCTGTGAACCTGTGTTAACCTGTGTTAACCTGTGTTAACCTGTGTTAACGTGTGTGAACCTGTGTGTGTGTGTGTTAACCTGTGTTAAGGTGTGTTAACCTGTGTGTGTGTTAACCTGTGTTAACCTGTGTTAACCTGTGTGAACCTGTGTTAACGTGTGTGAACCTGTGTGTGTGTGTGATAACCTGTGTGTGTGTTAACCTGTGTGTGTGTGTGTGTGTGTGTGTGTGTGTGTGTGTGTGTGTGTGTGTTAACCTGTGTGTGTGTGTGTGTGTGTGTTAACCTGTGTGTGTGTGTGTGTTAACCTGTGTGTGTGTTAACCTGTGTGTGTGTGTGTGTGTTAACCTGTGTGTGTTAACCTGTGTGTGTGTTAACCTGTCTTAACCTGTGTGTGTTAACCTGTGTGTGTGTGTGTGTGTGTGTGTTAACCTGTGTTAACCTGTGTTAACATGTGTGAACCTGTGTGTGTGTGTTAACCTGTGTTAAGGTGTGTGAACCTGTGTGTGTGTGTGTGTGTGTGTGTGTTAACCTGTGTTAAGGTGTGTTAACCTGTGTGTGTGTTGTGGATTTAGGAGGTCTTGGCCACGCACGCCTTCAACCGCATCGCCAGCTGGTGCAGTGGCAGCACCTACTTCCACATGACGCTGGGCAGCCTGGTGCAGGGCAGCAAGTTCCTCTGTGAGACCTCCCTGGTGAGTCCCCCGCTGGTCCTCATACCGCCTCCCTGTCCCCCCTCTGGTCCTCATACCGCCTCCCTGTCCCCCCTCTGGTCCTCATACCGCCTCCCTGTCCCCCCGCTGGTCCTCATACCGCCTCCCTGTCCCCCCGCTGGTCCTCATACCGCCTCCCTGTCCCCCCGCTGGTCCTCATACCGCCTCCCTGTCCCCCCTCTGGTCCTCAGACCGCCTTCCTGTCCCCCCTCTGGTCCTCATACCGCCTTCCTGTCCCCCCTCTGGTCCTCAGACCGCCTTCCTGTCCCCCCTCTGGTCCTCATACCGCCTCCCTGTCCCCCGCTGGTCCTCATACCGCCTCCCTGTCCCCCGCTGGTCCTCATACCGCCTCCCTGTCCCCCGCTGGTCCTCATACCGCCTCCCTGTCCCCCCTCTGGTCCTCATACCGCCTCCCTGTCCCCCCTCTGGTCCTCATACCGCCTCCCTGTCCCCCCGCTGGTCCTCATACCGCCTCCCTGTCCCCCCTCTGGTCCTCAGACCGCCTTCCTGTTCCCCCGCTGGTCCTCATACCGCCTCCCTGTCCCCCCTCTGGTCCTCAGACCGCCTTCCTGTTCCCCCGCTGGTCCTCATACTGCCTTCCTGTTCCCCCGCTGGTCCTCATACCGGGCCCCCAGATCCAGATAGAGGGGCCGGGGTTAAGGGTAGGGCCCCCAGCTCCTCCAGATAGAGGGGTTCAGGTAGAAAAGATGAGTCCGTTGTTCCCAGACTGGGAATGTGGGGAATTTAACGGTAGATGTGTTTAGAACCTGTTAAGGTGTTGAGGAAGTCAGTGTTTCTGTTCACCGTCCTCACACTGAGCCGAGGGTGCCTTGGTAAGGTGCTTCCTGGCTCTCGTTTAAGTCTGTTTCTGTTTAATATCCGTCCTGGCGGATGTTTGAGGAGGTGTAAGGTGTGAGTCTGTCTGATTTTAGTTTCTGTCAAAGTGCTCTGAGAAGGAAGCATTTCTGTTACATTCTGTTCAGTTGAAGTCGTTACTTCCGTACGTCTGTCCGTTTAGAGTCAGGACAGACGGGCCCTCTTTAACTTCTTATGCCAGCTACTAATATTAACGACTACTAACAACGACCACACATTAAAGCATGGACCAGAAAACCACTGGAAGGTTTCTGATTTGTTTGTACACTGGAAAGTAGCTCTTCTGAAAGTAACCTGTGGGTACTGTGAGTCATTCCTCTTGCGGGTGGTTCCTGTCCGCCCGGGGGGGGGGGGAATTCTAGGTAAGTCTGCTGATGAGTTCAGGTTTCCACTGAGATGCGGACAGACGTTTGCTTTGAGACCTCCGACCTGGAAGCCCCGGTCACTGACCCACTCTCCGGTCCGTTGTGCTCCCATGACAGGGCTACAAGATGGACGACCTCATCGGCTCCTACGTCAACATGTATCTGAGGGAGCAGAAGGCGGGGCAGAGACAGCAGCGCTTCAACATGTGAACCCCGAGTTCACTTCCTGATTCCGTAGCCAATCAACGAGCCCGACCGTCACTCCATGTCTGAGCTGTATGTTGACACTTTGAAATGAGACACAAACCGAGATTAGGATTCTTCTTCTTTAAGTTAAATTGTTTTGCTTTTAAATTAAACTCATTTAAAAAAAGAGATGAAAGATGTTCACAGTGATATTAATATAGTGATGTTTTTAATGGTTGTTGTCTTTAAACTAAGGGCGCCTTTTACAAGGAATTAAATCTTTTAAGACATTTGGACTTTTCATGTTAAACTTTATTTTTTGTTAAATTTTAAGTTTATTATTGTGACGCTTGCACAAGAAAACAGATCTATTGTCCGGGGAATCATCTTTGTGGCTGAAATTGACCAATAAAACCCATCTTCCCAGAGAGAAGGCTGTCTGTGTGTCCTGTGTGACTGCAAGTCTGTCTCTCTGTCTGTCCTTTGCGGGAAGTCCATCAAAGTGTCTGCTCACAAGGGCCACTCGTCTTTATGACAACCCCTCGTCTTCTCTGGGCTGCAGTGTTCTGGCCCAAGGGCACAAGTCAGCAACAGAGTTGTGACAGAAGAAAGAGAAAGAGAGAACGGGGGGGTCCTCGGGGTAACACTGGTGGTGATGGTCTGAGCCTCTGCCATCATAGGCTCCCCATTCACTCGTCTCCCCAACAACACTCGGCCGCAGCGTCTTCATGTTGTGGTGGGGGACAGAGAAAGGCCCGGAGTGTCCCCCAGACACAGCTGTGGGCCCCCGACTATGAAAGAAATATGATGGGCCCCCGGGCCGGTGGGGGCCGCTTCCCACATCTGTCTCGGGGCTGTGTGGCTGATTATTCTGGGCATTCCGTTAGAGGATCGCCCCGGGAGGTGAGGGCCCCACAAGGGCCTCTGTCCCCACCCCCCCTCCTCCTCCCTGCACCTCCTGCTCCCTCCTCCTCCTCCTCCTCCCTATCCTGTCCTCCTTTGGGCTCCCGGTGGGGGGGGCATGGCGGGCCCCCTAACGGAGGCTCCGGTCTACAAAGGATCATCGCTCGGAGCGGAGCCATAAACCGCTCTATTAATGACACTCCCTCGCCTATCTGACGATGGTGGGGGCTGTTTCATGCTAAAGGCATTTGCAGTGAACCCCCTCCTCCCTTTCCCCCTCTCGGTTGCCATGGAGTCATACGCGGCGGCTGAATGCGACCCAGAATTGCCACTCTATCTTCCTGCCGCCGGGGCGCTGAGCCTGTTCTGACTCGCTCTATTGTTGGGCGCTCAACAAGTGGTCCTGTGAGGAGGGGGGGTCAGGGGTCAAGCGACGGGCTCTCATTGGGGCTCTCTTTCTGTTATCAAATTTGTCGGGGAACAAAAAGAGCTACAGTTCTCCGAGGCAGAACATCTTGAGCGCTCAGAAGGACCGCATTCCTGCCTGAGAGTCTGCAGCAGCCCGGCGCGGTTCCAGACTCCAGCTCTCCGCACAGCCGCCGAGCGAGGGATTAATTCACCGCGCGGCGTCAACAACAACAGACGCCTCTCCCGCTGCCCTGCGTCGAGGGCTACCACAAGCTGAAGGGCTCTCCTGAGGTGAGCTTTAACTGCTTTTAAAGAAGTTTGGGAGGAAAAAAAAGTTTTTAAAGTTTTAAAGATTTTTAACTCAAAATGGTTATTTGTCATGGAAGGGTTTTTCCAGTCTTTCTACCTCAAAGCGTGGTGTTGTATTAGAATACGTTGATGCAAAGTAAGTACTTAAGGAAGAAAAATACTGGTTAAATTTTTTTACTTTTAGTTAGTATAAAAAGAGGAGTAAGGAGTCATCAATTGTTCCAACATTTGGCAACTGAGTTTGACAAGTAAGGAATCAACTGGTTATATATACTGAGTATTATATATAAAGTTAATCTGATCATGAGGATTTGATGTCTCACAGAACATGTGAACTTTGACTACATCTAATAAACCCCCATTACCCACAATGCCGTTCTCGGGTAACCCCCCTCCCACAGCATCATGCCGCCCCCTGCAGCTGCTTCTGACCGGACCACAATCGGCCGCTTTAGGTCCAGATCTGTGAACTGACTAATTTGGGCGGATTGACTTTGGTCTTTGTCCCTGCGGAGAGCCACCCTGTGTGAGCGGCTCCGCTGGGCTGCCCTTCAGAGGGATGAGTGTGTTCTGAGCGGCTACCGCTCGGGGATTAAGCCCCAGGGAACGCTGGCTCGGTCCGTTCCCATTGGAGAAGTCTGCACCCTGTCTGGGATCCCTAGAGGGGCAGGGGGGGGAGGCGGGAGGAGGAGAGAGAGAAGGAGGAAAGGAGAGGAGGAGAGAGAGGGGAGGAGAGAAGGAGGAGAGGAGAGAGGGAGGAAAGGAGAGGAGAGAGGGGAGGAGAGGGGAGGAGAGAGGGAGGAAGGAGAGGAGGAGAGAGGGGAGGAGAGAGAGGGAGGAAGGAGAGGAGGAGAGAGAGGGAGGAAGGAGAGGAGAGAGAGAGGGAGGAAAGGAGAGGAGGAGAGAGGGAGGAAAGGAGAGGAGGAGAGAGAGAGGGAGGAAAGGAGAGGAGAGAGGGAGGAAGGAGAGGAGGAGAGAGGGAGGAAAGGAGGGGAGGAGAGAGGGAGGAGAAGGAGAGGAGGAGAGGGGAGGAGAGAGAGGGAGGGAGGAGAGAGAGAGGGAGGAAAGGAGAGGAGAGAGAGAGGGAGGAAAGGAGAGGAGGAGAGAGGGAGGAAAGGAGAGGAGGAGAGAGGGAGGAAAGGAGAGGAGGAGAGAGGGAGGAAAGGAGAGGAGGAGAGAGGGAGGAAAGGAGAGGAGAGAGGGAGGAAGGAGAGGAGGAGAGAGAGAGAGAGGGAGGAAAGGAGGGGAGGAGAGAGGGAGGAGAAGGAGAGGAGGAGAGAGGGGAGGAGAGAGGGAGGAGAAGGAGAGGAGGAGAGAGGGGAGGAGAGAGGGAGGAGAGAGAGGGGAGGAGAGAGGGAGGAGAAGGAGAGGAGGAGAGAGGGAGGAGGATGAGAGAGGAGTCTGTTCTGGAGGGGAGGGAGCAGGGAGGAGAAGAGAGGGAGGGAGCAGGATGGAGGAGAGGAGGAGTATTTTCTAGAGGGACAGGAGGAGGTGAGATGAGGAGAAAACAGAAGCAGAGAGGAAACGGGGGGAGGAGGAGAGATGAGGTTCCATAAGGAGGAAAAAGATGAGAGCGAGGAGGAGAATTGGGAAAGAGGAGAAGACGAGAGGAGAAAAGCAGCGGTAGCTGATGCGGAGGAGGAGAGGAGGAGGGACAGGAGGAGAGAGAGGCTGAGGAGGAGAGAGGTTGTGGGGGACTGGTTGAGAAACGCCCTTGGATCACAATCCCACAGCTCTGTATCTCCCCCCGCCCCCACACACACCCCCCTAGTGTGAGAAAGAGAATCATGCATAAAATGGAGGGAAATCCTAACAATAGGACTCAGTGTTCCGGCAGCAGCGTCGTTAAGGGGCGGGGCCATCAGAGGGCAACAAACCGTTGGCCCGCTTCATATTTACACTAAAGAGGATCAGGGCAGTGGAGCAGTGCGGGTTTGACTCCCTGCCACAGCCCTTGAGCAGCACGCTCCCCAAGCCCAACCACTCCATCCGATCTGATCCCCTGATCATCCCTATGGAGCAAACGGCAAATTGCTGAATTTATATAGCTACTGTATTTTCTAACCAGTGGCCACTCAAAGCGCTTTACAATATCGCCAAACATTCAACCATTCAAACTCACGTTCACACCCCGACGGCGGTGTCGGCCCCGCAGGGCGACAGCCAGCTCGTCAGGAGAAGTCAGGGTGAGGCGTCTCGCTCAGGGACACCTCGACACGGAGCTAGGAGGAGCCGGGGATCCAACTAGCAACCTTCAGGTTACCAGCCAACCCGCTCTACCTCCTGAGCCACATGCCGCCACAATCTTATTGACGAATGATAGACATTACTACCGTACGTACTGACGCCACTATTGTTCTTTGATTTCCCCAGTGGCGACCATGGACTCCACCACCACCCTGTCGGTCCCCTTCCTGCCGACCAACCAATCAGAGGTCTGCGTGGGGGCGGACGCCACGCTGGAGAACACGCTGTTCGGCGTCTTCTACATCCTGGTGTTCTTCCTGGCGCTGAACGGCAACGCGCTGGCGCTCTGGATCTTCTCCCACCAGCGCGGCGCCGCCTCCCCGGCCAACGTCTTCATGCTGCACCTGGCGGTGGCCGACCTCTGCTACGTCTTCATCCTGCCGCTGCGGGCCGCCTACCACCTGACCGGCGGCCACTGGCCCTTCGGCGAAGTGCCGTGCCGCGTGGCGGGCTTCCTGTTCTACGTCAACATGTACGCCAGCCTGTACTTCCTGGCGTGCGTGGCGGGCGACCGCTACCTGGCCGTGGTGCACGCCGTGCGCTCGCTGAAGGCGCGGCGTGCCCGCTCCGCCCACATCGCCAGCCTGCTGCTGTGGGTGATGGTCACGGTCAGCATGGCGCCGCTGCTGCTGTCGCGGCAGACGGCCGAGGTGGACGGCGTCACCGTGTGCAGGCAGCTGTACCGGGAGAAGGCGTCCCGCCGGGCGCTGGTGTCGCTGGGCGTGGCCTTCACGCCGCCCTTCCTGTTCACGCTCACCTGCTACCTGCTGATCATCCGCTCGCTGCGGCGCGGCTCGCGGCTGGACCCGGCCCTGAAGACCAAGGCGCTGCGAACCATCGGCCTGGTGATGCTGATCTACGTGCTGTGCTTCCTGCCGTACCACATCAGCCGCGCCACCTTCATCCTGGGCTACGCCCACCCGGACGTGGGCTGTGCCGCGCGCCGCGGGCTGAGCCTGGCCAACCGCCTCACTTCCTCGCTCACCTGCCTGAACGCCGCCCTGGACCCCCTGGTGTACCTGTTCGGCGCCGAGAAGTTCCGCGGGACGGTGCGCCGGATGTTCTGCCGCGAGGAGGCGGGCGTCTCCGCGGCGACCAGCGGCGAGTTGAAGGGGACGCACGAGAGCTCGCTCAGCGCCAAGTCCGAGTTCTGAACGGGTTTCCGAACTCTTGACGACACTTCAGAGTTCGGTGTTGAAGCGTTTGAGTGGCGTTGAGAACTCTTTGTGTGCTTTACGAATTCTGAGTTCCGAAATAGAGTTTGTGAAACTTGTTTCGAACTCTTTGTATACCTTTTTCATTTCTTTATAAACTTTGGCGTTTTTTCTATCAAACCGTGGTACATAAACGGCTGATCTTGAGCGCGCTACGCTGCATTGTATCGGTACGTAGGCGTCTTGTGTTCGTCGTAGACGACGGGCTAAATTGGTTACAAAGGCTAATTTAGAAACTTGAATGGCTCATGATAATACTGTTGTATTTGTATTTTTTTTTATACTGGAAATGTTTCAGCTCAGTGGTGACCACTAGCACTTATTGATTATATCGATGTTGATAATTATTAATTGTTGATTTATTATTAACAACAAACCAAAAGATAAATGACTGGAGATGTAATTAGAGTGTACATATAGGTCGACAGTTTATTTCTTATTTTTATTTTTTGTACTTATTTACTCCCAATATTCCTACTTATTACTCTGTACAATTAAACACACACACACACACTGGGTGAGATGAGTCATCTCAATCAGTGTTACGTCGTCATCATTCTGAATAATTTCTTAGAAACTGACACCTTGCTGGTGCAACATTAACACTCATTTGATCAAATCCTCTCCTTTCTTCACCAGCGGTGTGTGAAACTTCAATAACTAATCTATCCAGGTTCAGCTTCTATGTAAATATAAGTCTACAAATGTCTCATCAAGTCATTCACGTTTCATATCGCTGAGCTAGAATTACATCATTTCAATATCCTACCACCATAAAAGGTCCCACCAAATTAAAATCAAGCCAAAGTTTTCTATATTACGACGCTTAAAACTTTGCTAAATGGAAATATTAATCATCCATTTTACGATTACTTGAAGTTGTACATTTGAACTGTATCAATTATTGCTGAGTAACTGCCAGGAAAACAGCTGTATTTTGTGGTACGAATTCTAACCAATATCTCTTGTGATACTTATTTCATAAATATCTCTCGTACCAATAAAAGAACTTTGGTCGCTAATTAAAATGTGTCGTTATTGTTCAGGTAAAAAATGCAAATGTTTCTCTCGTTATTTCAGTCCGTTTCTGGAAATACAACAGCCTCCCCTTTCTGCCACTTCCTCTCCACTGCAGTGAAAGGACCTCGGTGTAGAGGAATCGAGTGTGAGAATCACGATGACGTGGGCGCTCGCTTTCTGCTCTCAGCTTTCTGCTCTGGGTTCTCGGCTACTAGGAGTGGTCTCTAGTCATTCCCCAGTCATCGTATGTTTGCATCACAGTGAGATCAACACTCTATATGTATTTGATATTTATAAAACAGTGGTGTGTCCGGTACCATGGTGGACTAATCCACTATGGTCCTTTCCAGGGGGGTCTGGGCTGTTATGGTCCACCCAAGACCCCCTGTAAACACACCCCTTGGTAGGAGACTTTTTGACTCTCGAAACTTTTAACTCTTAAAACTTTAAAATGTGTCTCTTGTCAGTATTGTACTCTGAGTTTATTAAGCCATTTCTACTTGTAAAACGTACATAAACAAGCCTTTAACTTTGTCCGAGTACCAGTGTCAGTAAAGTGAGAGTGACAGTGATCATAAGGACCAGGACTCCTGCCGGCTCTCCCTCCGCGTCATGTGACCCAACTTGTGGTCTGGTGAGGTCGCGTTTTTGCTTCTTTACTTATTTGAGCAAGACTTCCTGTCCGGGCCTCAGATCACAAACCACTCTGAAGCAGAACTTCCTGCCTCTAAGTAAACCTCATCGTGTTCCCCCTGTTACTTATTACACCAGCTACTAATATTAACTACCGCTAACAACGACGACGCACTAAAGCAGAGGCACGGTTTAGAACCAGTGGAAGGTTTCCCTCGTTTAGACACTGCAAAGTTACTTTCAAACTGTTTTAAAGTAATTTCAAGATCTTCTGAGTCCTTCCTCTTGCAGGGGTCTCCTGTCCACCTGGGGGGGGGGGGTAGGATGAGGTGTGAACCCCAGGTGTGTCTGCTGATGAGTTCTGGGTTCAACGGAGATAAGCAGCAGCTGCCTCTGGCCACACATGGCCTTTAACTCACTTCCCCTTCTGTAAGTCAAGACCAAATTCCTCTTTTTTATCTGGCGGCCCGTTGAGAATTAAAGAATTAAAAGTACATTATCTGTGTATTAGTTCTGTGCCCAATACCACCTCTCTCTCTCTCTCTCCACCCCCCTCTCTCTCTCCCCTCTCTCTCTCTCTCTCCACCCCTCCTCTCTCTCTCCCCTCTCTCTCTCACTCTCCCTCTCTCCCCCCTCTCTCTCTCTCTCCCCCCCCCTCTCTCTCTCTCTCTCCCTCCCCTCTCTCTCCCCCCCTCTCTCCACCCCCTCTGTCTCTCACTCTCCCTCTCTCCCCCTCTCTCTCTCTCCCCCCCTCTCTCCCCCCCCCTCTCTCTCTCTCACCCCCCCCTCTCTCTCTCTCCCCCCCCCCTCTCTCTCTCCCCCCCCCCCCTCTCTCTCTCTCTCTCCCCCCCCCTCTCTCTCTCGCTCTCTCTCTCTCTCTCCCCCCCCCTCGCTCTCTCTGTGGCCCCTGAATGAGGAAGTGCTGTACGGCGGCGGCAGAGGCTCCTTCCTCTGACAGAGCGGCAGCTCCCCGACAGGAAACCGGCGTCGCACCAGCAACCTCGACACACAGCGGAGGCGGAGGAGGAGGAGAACAGCCCCGACACTCAGCGGAGGAGGAGGAGGAGGAGGAGGAGGAGGAAGACAGCCCCGACACCAGAGAGCACCACGCACGGCCAGCCTGCATGTAAAACAACCTGAGGCGGGCGAGAGAGAGGGCGAGAGAGTGAGGGAGCGTGTGAGTGTTTGTGTGTGATTGTGTGATTGCGTGTGAGTGTGAGTGTGTGAGTGTGTGCGTGGGGGAGGCAGGATGCCCCACTACCAGCCCTGGTACCACGGCACCATCACCCGGTCGCGGGCGGAGGTCCTGCTCTCCAAGGCGGGTCGCGACGGGAGCTTCATCCTGAGGGGCAGTGAGTCCATCCTGGGGGCCTACGCCCTCTGTGTGCTGTGAGTACAACCACCGCCGTGTGGGGGGGTGGGTGAGGGTGTGTGTGTGCTTCAGTGTGTGTGTCTGTGTGGCTGTGGGTGTGGGTGTCTGTGTTTGTGCTTTAGTGTGTGTGTGTGTGCTTTAGTTTGTGTGTGTGTGTATATCCGTGTTTTTGCTTTCATCTGTGTGTGTGTGTATGTCTGTTTGTGTGTGTGTATGTGTGTGTGTGTGTGTGTGTGTGTGTGCTTTAGAGTGTGTGTGAGCCTGCATGCATTGGTGTGTGTGAAAGACCATTGTGTGTGTGTGTGTGTGTGGGCGCTTAAGTTTGTGTGTATGTGTGTGTGTGTGTGTTTTGGAGGGGTCTTTCACTGAAATGTTAGTTCGACTTCGACTTCGAACTGTGGTTGTTGGATAGATTGACATCATGTTCCAGTTTGTCCTAGTTGTCAAAGTTTATGTACTGGTGATGTATATCTGTGATGTATGCGTGTATGTGTGACGTATATGTGTGTGTAAATGTGATGTCCGTATGCGTGTGTCTGTGTGTCTGTGTGTGATCAGCTGTATCTACAGTATTTGCATGGCAGGTCGTGGTCAGATCGCTGCAGGCTAGTTCCTACTGGGTTTGCATACGGCTGCATGATAACAGTCAAAGTGTCAGAGCGGTTCACTATCTGTTGGCCTCCTCATTGAGCGCCTGTCAAACATGATGAGCCAGCAGGGTTAGGGTTAGGAAACAAGAATGTCACATTTTACTATTCAGCACAACTATTAGATACCTCCGGTAGACTGTGTTTTAACAACACATGTCAGATAATGTTGTGTCCTTTAGCGGGTTTACCTTATGTGGACACACACATGTAAGGCTGCTTTAAAATTTGCATATGCCAACAAGCACATACACATGCATGTTGTGTGTGTCTGTTTTCTTATGTGTTCCAATGTGTTCCAAATGTGTGTGTGTGTGTGTGTGTGTGTGTGTGTGTGTGTGTGTGTGTGTGTGTGTGTGTGTGTGTGTGTGTGTGTGTGTGTGTGAACAGGTACCAGAACTGTGTGTACACATACAGAATCCTACCCAATGAGGAACGGCAGCTCTCAGTACAGGTGGGTTCTGTCTCCTTAACTCAATGATGACATCGTCTCTAGAACAGCCGGGTTCTAGACCCGCTGATGACATCGTCTCTAGAACAGCTGGGTTCTAAAGACGCTGATGACATCGTCTCTAGAACAGCTGGGTTCTAAACCCACTGAGGACATCGTCTCTAGAACAGCTGGGTTCAAAACCCGCTGATGACATCGTCTCTAGAACAGCTGGGTTCTAAACCCGCTGATGACATCGTCTCTAGAACAGCTGGGTTCTAAAGACGCTGATGACATCGTCTCTAGAACAGCTGGGTTCTAAACCCACTGAGGACATCGTCTCTAGAACAGCTGGGTTCAAAACCCGCTGATGACATCGTCTCTAGAACAGCTGGGTTCTAAACCCGCTGATGACATCGTCTCTAGAACAGCTGGGTTCTAAACCCGCTGATGACATCGTCTCTATAACAGCTGGGTTCTAAACCCGCTGAGGACATCGTCTCTAGAACAGCTGGGTTCTAAACCCGCTGATGACATTGTCTCTAGAACAGCTGGGTTCTAAACCCGCTGATGACATTGTCTCTAGAACAGCTGGGTTCTAAACCCGCTGAGGACATTGTCTCTAGAACACCTCCCACCTCAGATCTTGTTC
>NC_136940.1:2258468-2376609 GCF_949987615.1 Pollachius pollachius
TATCTCTACTCTCGCTCTCTGCTGTCTCTCTCAATTTCTACTCTCTCTGTCCATCTCTAATCTCTCTCTCCCTCTCTTCTGTCACTACTCTGAATATTTACTCTCTCTCTATCTCTACTCTCTCTTCCTCTCTCTCTGCTGTCTCTACTCTGAATCTTTACTCTCTCTATCTCTACTCTCTCTCTCTGCTGTCTCTACTCTGAATCTTTACTCTCTCTCTATCTCTACTCTCTCTCTCTGCTGTCTCTACTCTGAATCTTTACTCTCTCTCTATCTCTACTCTCTCTCGCTCTCTCTGCTCTCTCTACTCTCTCTCTCAGATATTCAGATATTAAAGAGTGAGTATACCCGTTTTTATCAGGAGAACTTCTGCCTACCCGGTGTGAAGGGCCTTGTCAAATGTTATTCTCAGGGTAAGGGTTAGGGTTCATCATAGTCATCATCATCAGTCACTCGAGCCAGGGTGTGCAGCCAATGGAACTCAGCACTCTGGAATATACTAGTAGCAGACTTCATGTATTTTACAGAGAATTTTCCCTGTTTTACACCTTTATTCAATTTAGTCAAAAAATAACACTGAAATATTCACTGACACTTTGTGAGACAGACAGAACCATTTTCAACTGAAACCAGTTTTTTCTTACCCTTTAAGGAGCAGGTAGGGGTAAGGGCATCTTACTCTGTGATGTATACAGGCTTGGCTGTGGGTAGATCTTCAATCTATTTCTGTGATTCCCTCTAGATCTCCATCCAGACGCTGTGGAACATCCGGATCCTAGTACTAGCGAAGCCGGAGCACGAAAACAGAATCTCCCACGTCATCTCGGACAGCGTGAAGACAGGGATCGCCAACACGTTAGGTACGTTGGCCTTCTGGTTCTTACGTGTCTGTTAGCACTTAGCAGTGAGTAGCTAGAAGATAGCATCTGGTGGCGATTAGTTCTAACAGTTAGCGACTAGCAGTTGGCAGTTTGCTGCAAGCTGCCACCAGTTAGCATCTAGCAATGAACAGCTAGCTTTTAGCAGCTACCAATTAGCATTTAGCAGCTTACTGTATGCAGCTACCTGTTAGCAGCCACCAGTTAGCAGCCAGCTGTTAGCATCTAGCAGTTAGCAGTTAGCAGCTAGCTGTTGGCACCTAGCCTTTAGCAGCTATCTGTAAGCATCTAGTCGTTAGCAGCTAGCTCACAGGTGAATGCTAACCTGCGTGTTGCTAAACAGGGAACAAGGGAGCGGTGGGCGTGTCCTTCATGTTCAACGGCACCTCCTTCGGATTCATCAACAGTCACCTGACCTCCGGCAGCGAGAAGAAACTCAGGTCAGAAGCCGGGCGTCATACTGGAGCCATGTCATCATTAACAATGATGACATGACCGAAGGTCGATGCTATCTATGCTAGATGCTATTCCCCACCATTCACGGAGCCTGTGGTGAATAATTGTTTTAGTATATATAACACGTGAACGCTCCAAAAATAAACAAGGTAACACTTTTTGTGGGTTTATTTGTTTTTATTAGCGTGACGAGACGACCGTCACGCAATATCCCGAGTTTAACATCTCAATCACGGGATATTGCCCAATATCCCGAGATAGCGAACCAATCAAATTGCGCCTTTTTAGGAGATTCACGTGTAGCATATACTATTGTAGTGTAGTAATACACTCATAATATGTATTGCATTAACTACTAATTAATTAGTGCATTAACATAATAATCTAATGTATGAATGAATCAATGTATTAATTTATATTTATAGCGTATATCTATATATGTATATATGTGTATTATAAATATAAATATAGTGTTTAATCTAATATAAAGTAATGTAATGTAATGTATATAATAAAATATAAAATAATTAACTTCTGAAATCCCTAACCGTATTTCCAGTGAACATTTTCTCACACTCTTCTCTGCACTCTTTGCAGACGAAATCAGAACTACATCAATATTCTGAGCATCCTGAATTCGGGCGATAAGAAACTGAACCCTTTTGATATCACTCACCGGTTCACCCACCTCTTCTGGCTGGGGGATCTCAACTACCGCATAGACCTCCCCTCCACGGTGAGTCTATCACTGCAGCTGGCTCAATGGGGGAAAGCGAAAGAAAGAGCTGGAAGTGCTATGACCAAAGTGCCATACCACATCCTCATTATGTGCTATTATGGGAGTGTGTTGAAGATCAGGTTGACTCTGTTGTACGACATTGGCTCACCGTGTACGACTGCAAAACCCAGCCGCAGAGCTTGGAGCTCCTCCTAGGTGACCCACAGGAGACCCAGTCTGACTCAGGACCAGTGTTGGGCAAGTTACTTTAAATTAGTAACTTAGTTACAGTTACTAGTTACTTCTTTCAAAAGTAACCCAGTTACTTTAAGTTACTCGTTACTTTCAAGGTAACTAGTTACTAGGGAAAGTAACTTTTTTTTTTCTAAAGTATCTTATTGTGTTCATGTGGCAAAGGACCTCCCTAACTGGATAGCTAGGGAGGCTGCCAGTCCTCTGGCTTGCTTACACGTAAGTCCTATCCTACCACAAGCGCAATGCGCCACCTAGTGACCTGAACGTGCCATAGCAGTGTAGTAGTGTGAGTGCAAATAAATGAAATATTTCCATTGTTTCCAACGGTTTCCAACCCTCTACAAATGCACACACATTATTTTGGGGTTGATGTGGCATAGTGTTCGACAAAACAACTGTAAAATTTGATCATTGTACCCAGTATCACTACGATGAAGCAGTGGATCAACAAAACACAACATACAGTATGTTTTGAAACTTTTGATAGGCATATTTATCGTAGCCATTGAAACAGGTACAAAGTATAGTTTTGGCAGTGCAAAAATTAAACTGTGCCTCAGACCATTAAGCAACTGTAGGAATCAATAGTGCAAAACTGATACAATAGATGTTTTCAATGTAAACACAGTGAGGTTTATCCGTTCTTTGTAAGGTAACCTTAACTCAAAACAGCTAAACTCCACCAACTTGGGACCTCATCATCAATAATGATGGACAAACTTAAAAGTATTTTCAGCCTCACAAAGAGAAAATAAATAAATAAAAAGTACTTTCAGCCTCACAAACATAGTTAATGTTTAACAAATATAATATTTCCTCCACTCTGGCCGTTTAGATAAATAAAACAACTGATTAAATCAATAATGGTGGATAAAGTGCTTTAGAAGTCTATGTTAGTATGTCTATGTCTATATCAGTCTTTGTCCATACATCTCCATCATTTGTTTAGCTGTGTCTGGGTTATAGACCCAGACACATATTTGTAAAATCAAGCTTTCATTGTTTGGCTGGAGTGGCTTCTTCTTTAGCGTCGGCGGAGCTGACGTTAGCAGCAGCATCACCTGTGTTACCTTCAGGGTCTTTTTCAACTAGCTTGGTAGATGCCTGTTGTTTCTGAAGATGTTTCATCAGATAAGAATTGCTAGCTTTTGATGTGGCTAGAGTTTTCGAACCTCCACAAAGGTGACAGGTCACCAAAATATTCCTTATGTCTTTTACTGTCAGAAAGGAAATATAATGTGCATATTTCCATGAGAGAAATACAACGCCTGGACCGTCGTCGACTGCCGCCATTGTTTTAATTCATTTACTTGCGCGTCGCTGCGTCACGTGACTCACGTCCGCTTCACGTCCACCACGGAAACTGTAGTCCTGGGTTATGCACGTGAAGTAACGAGTAACGAGCCTGTTTAAATCGCAGTAACGATAACAAGTTACTGATTTTGACAAAGTAATTAGTTACAGTGCTCGTTACCGCAAAAATAACGTAGTTACTGTAACGCGTTACTTAATAACGCGTTAGTCCCAACACTGCTCAGGACACCAAAGAAGAAGATAACCGATCACGACCTATGAAACTAACCTGTAGCGAGTTCGGTGAACCAATCGGAAGTATTATCTATCAAATCGATGATTGACAGTTTACTCTCTTTGGATTCAATTATCATTAAGTAAATAGTATACATTATGTAAAGGATGGACTGTATACAAAGGTATTAGATACACATATTGTCGACAGGTAACAGGTAGGTACAGGTACAGGTACAGCAAACAAGTGTCTACAGGTAACATCTGTATGTAGGTAATTTGTGCATCTAGGTAAAAGCAGGTACCGGTAACAGGTGGCCACAGGTAACAGGTGTATCTAAGGCAACAGCCTTCTTGACTGTGTCACCCCCCCCCCCCCCCCCCCACAGGAAGCGGAGAACATCGTGTCTAAGATCAAGCAGCAGCAGTACCAGGAGCTGCTGGCCAGAGACCAGCTGAACATGGAACGTGACGAGGGCAAGGTCTTCCTGCACTTCCGTGAGTCCGGACCGACCCGCTCATTCATCCACACGTCGGTCGGTCACCACGACAACCGTACTAATCCCTGGGTGAAAATGTTTCCCTCCGGCTAACGCCTGCAGAGGAGGAGGAAGTCACGTTCCCCCCGACGTATCGCTTTGAGAGGGACACGCGGGAGAAGTACGCGTACACCAAGGCCAAAGCCACCGGGGTGAGCTCTCTGAAGCCCCCCCCCCCCCCCCCCCCCCCCCCCCCCCATATCATATTATACAGTCAATATCATATTATACACTCTGTGATGTGTTATTATATTAGGCTGTACAGTATATGATGTTAATGATTATATTAAGCTATAAAGTACATGATGTATTGTAATATTAGGTCATACAGTGTATGATGTGTTATTATCTTATCTTCTTATCTTCTTCTACAGCGTTTTATTTTTTATTTGGTTTTATTTGACATGTATTGGACGTGAGAATTTCATTGGACGAACCAGATGCATTGTTTTAGGTGTATTAGCATACATGCTAGTTTTCACTACCTGTCCGCGGGAGACTTTTTAAAAAAAAAAAAAAAACAATCAAAGATAAAGAGAAAATAAAATATTAAAGCGGGAAAAACTGATAACAAAAAAATAAAGTGCAATATACAGTGGTTAAAGAGCAGCAGTATAATGATAGTCCAGTATATACATGGAGTAAAGCGCTGACGTATTATCTCCCGGCAGACCAAGTACAACCTCCCGTCGTGGTGTGACCGGGTCCTGAGGAAGTCCTACCCGCTGGTCCACGTGGTCTCGCAGTCCTACGGTGAGGACAGAGGCATTCTGGGTAATCCCAGGTGTATGAGTTGATTTGTTGGTAAGAGTGGTTAAGTTTAATAATTTGGTTGCGTTTGTGTTTGTGTGTGTGTGTGTGTGTGTGTGTGTGTGTGTTTGTGTGTGTGTGTGTGGGTGTGTTCTTGTGTGTGTGTTCCTGTGTGTGTGTGTGTGTGTGTGTGTGTGTGTTTTCCACATTGCAGGGTGCACAACTGACATCATGACCAGCGACCATTCTCCGGTGTTCGCCACGTTTGAAGTGGGCGTGACTTCTCAGTTTGTCTCTAAACACGGTACGCATTCAGACAGTACTTCTGTTCAAGTATCGTACTTCCTGCTCAATAAGTACTGGGTTCATAATCAAACACAGGGCTATAAACGTGCCACCAGCACGTTTTTATTCCAATGTTTCCTTCCGCCTCATTCATTAAAAAGAAACGGATCAAAAATTATCAAAGAAACGTTAAGAATATTAAAGGTGGAGTGTGTAGGATTTAGCGCCCCCCGGCAGTCAGGTTGCAGAGTGCAACCAAATTAATATCACCAAGTAGTCAAATATATCAAATAAAATATGATGAATGACATATGGTGTAGTCTTTAAATTTCACTGCATACTTGTATGCATGTGGCAAATAAAACTCTTGATCTTCAATCTTGAAATCCTCTTTGTTCTTCAGATCCCAGAAGTGCATCTGAAGGAGGGATTAAGTTTATGAACTGCATCGCAACACTCTTCACTAAATCCAAGACAAAGTTCTTCATCGAGTTCCACTCCAGCTGCCTGGAGAGTAAGATCCATGGATATATACACGGGATCCTTTATATAAAGTATACCATAAGAGCATGTATTACTTTAGTTATCCAGAGGGAAAGTTTATTGCAGCGGTTGCAACACCATCACCATCAGTGCTGATTGCAACACCATCAGCACTGTAATAATAATAATAATAATAATAATAATAATAATAATAATCATAGTTGTATATGTTATCAAACTTGAGCTAGCCTATTTATTTTCATCAATACCTTTTAGATGCTGCTCCTTTATTTCAATTTTTCATTTTCATTTTTACATCCTTTTTTTTGACATGTGTACGGTATAAACGCACGTTAATGTGATGGGGAATCCTCCTTTGAACAGAGATAGTGAAGACCTCAGAAGGGGAAAACAATGACCTAGATAACGGCTCCATCAATGTCTGCTTCGGGGAATTACAGGTGAGCAGGAAACTAAATAAATGACCCACATCATAGTCTGTTAACATTGCAATATATGTGAAATATTTATACTTTTATTTTTTTCCGCTCTTCCTGTCGTAGCTCACCCCTATCATCTCTGACCCGGAGTATCTGCTGGACCAGCACATCCTTATCTGTGTGAAGTCCACAGATTGTGACGAGTCGTACGGTAAACGCACACAGCGTTCGCGAACAGACAGAGCCTAACTTCACCCAAACAGCCTATCATACAATCAAAGAGCATAGCGCTATAGACACACATGCTATGTGTGGAATTCAGGATGCTCAGAATATTGATGTAGTTCTGATTTCGTCTGCAAAGAGTGCAGAGAAGAGTGTGAGAAAATGTTCAGAAGTTAATTATTTTATATTTTATTATATACATTACATTACATTACTTTATATTAGATTAAACACTATATTTATATTTATAATACACATATATATATATACATATATAGATATACGCTATAAATATAAATTAATACATTGATTCATTCATACATTAGATTATTATGTTAATGCACTCATACATATTATGAGTGTATTACTACACTACAATAGTATATGCTACACGTGAATCTCCTAAAAAGATATATATATATATTTTCAAACTAACTAAGCAACTACTTCATTATAATTGAACAGTGCCAGTTATAATAATATTAACGCAATTAATGAGCTAACTAGTTGGCTAGTTGGTTTATTTAGTCTTTTATTTTTTTGCTTTGTAGTAGGTTTGTTTCTATTAAGCTAGGCTAGTTCCCTGGAGCTAGCTCGCTAACTACCTACTCTTGGCGCCGCTAGGCGAGGGCTGCGTAGCGCTGCGCGCGGCGGAGGCCTGTAACGCGGGGTTCAAAGTGTCGCTGACGCACCGCGGGGAGAGCACCGGGATGCTGAGCGGCGTCATCCAGCTGCACCTCACCGAGTGCAAGCAGACCGAGAAGCTCTACGGTCAGTCTGCCTCGCCACTGGTCGCTCGGTCCTGTTCTGCTCTTTGGTCGGGCGATTAGTCCTGTACTGCTGTACTATTGGGCGATTAGTTGTGTACTGCTGTGTGATTGGTCGATTACTCCTCTACTGCTGTTTGATTGTTGTTTGTTGGTTACTGTGATGTTCCTCCCTCAACAGATTGATAACTAAGTACCATTTATTTTTTTTACATTTATTCAGACTTCATTAAAGTGGAAAAGGACGACCACGGCAGTGCAAAGTCTAAGACCGGCGAAAACAAGTGAGAAATTCCTTCTTAGGTGGTTTTAGGCACTAACAGCCGCTTATTATGGAGACAATTCACCAGCCCAGCCAGGCCGTCACCCTAACCGGATGGTGTTTCCATGGTGTCCAGGTCTGCCATCCCCCACACTCTGGAGATAAACAACCCGAGCTACATGGGCGTGGGCGCCAAGAGCGGCTACTCCACGGACATGGGGTGGAGCTACACGCCCAAGGCCGGGAACGTCTCGCCTAAACGTCACGGTCACAGCCGGGCGCCAAACACCCCGTGAGTTCATCCCTCTTGGTCGTTTCAGAGGGCCCCTGGTTTCAACGGGCCCCTAGTTCAAGATGGGCCCCTGGTTTTCAACGGGCCCCTGTTTAACCACCGGCAGTGATGCTGATTGGCCGTTACAAGCCATCTCACAACCTGCCCATAAGTGACATCACAAACGGGGGGAGTGTCCACCGAGATGTTTGACAGGTAGACCTACCACACTGTGGACTGTACCAACTGGTGGGCGGATCTATCCGTCACACATCTGGGTGGACACGCCCACATACGATGTCACCGCAGGGCAGGTTTTGATGAACATCACACCTGGCGGTAATACAGGGCCCCTTTAATTGGACAAATATCCCCAGCAGCTTTGTGTTTTTATGCTAAAGTATGATTTTTTTTTCCCGTGTCCATCTTTTATGACCTCATCACGCGTCCCTCTCGTGTCCCTCTTTGATGACATCATCAGCGACGAGGCCGAAACCGGAACGGAGATGTTCGACAACCCCCTCTACGCCGCCATGGCGATGCAGTCCCGCAGGGAGCAGGAGCTCCCCCGGTGGGACCCCCCGACCCCGCCCCCGGACGCCCCCAGGTTCCTGCCCCCGGACGGGGACCCCGACCGGGCCCCCAGGCCCACACCCCGGAACCGCTCCTTCACCTGCTCCGAGGGCAAGCCCCCCCCGCTGCCGGCCTCCCTGGCCCCCGGGACCAAGAGGCCCGTGGTGCCGCAGCGGTCCGAAGGGGGCGTGGTGCTCGCCGCGCCCCGCCCCCCGCTGCCCGTCAAGAGGGCCGGCCTCCTGGAGTCCCAGCCCCTCCACAAGCCCAGGGAGCACCGCGAACAGCACACCAGGGCCCCCGCCAGACCCAGCCAGTCCCTGCCTACCAACAAACAGTAGGTAAGGCTAGTGCTACCGCTAGTGCTACCGCTAGTGCTACTGCTAATGCTACTGCTAATGCTAATGCTAGTGCTAGTGCTACTGCTAGTGCTAGTGCTAATGCTACTGCTACTGCTACTGCTAATGCTACTGATACTGCTACTGCTAATGCTAATGCTTCTGCTAATGCTACTGCTAGTGCGCTGCTACTGCTACTGCTAATGCTACTGCTAATGCTAATGCTAGTGCTACTGCTAGTGCTAGTGCTAATGCTACTGCTACTGCTACTGCTAATGCTAATGCTACTGATACTGCTACTGCTCATGCTACCGCTAGTGCTACTGCTAATGCTACTGATACTGCTACTGCTAATGCTAATGCTACTGCTATTGCTAGTGCTAATGCTACCGCTACTGCTACTGCTAATGCTACTGATACTGCTACTGCTAATGCTACTGCTAGTGCTACTGCTAATGCTACTGCTACTGCTAATGCTAATGCTACTGATACTGCTACTGCTAATGTTACTGCTACTGCTATTGCTATTGCTATTGCTTCTGCTAATGCTACTGCTAGTGGCAGAGCTAGTACTACTGCTAATGCTACTGCTAGTGGTAGAGCTAGTACTACTGCTCATGCTACTGCTAGTATTGTATTATAGACCTATCCCCGCTAGGACAGTACTCGGCACTGCTAGTACTACCGCAGTTACTACTGCTAGTTTGTATTCTATTATGACGATGATGATAATAATAATAACTGTAATATCCTGTCTCCCTTTAGCGCACGTGAGTGAGGCTCATGTGCATTAGGGCAGTCTCCCCGATGCGGACCTGTGACGTCATCGGCCTCCATCTTGAAAGGACTTCTTTGTACAGTGTACTCGTGTGAAAATGTTTTATTTGCTTTAATTTCAAGAAATATTTCATTTATTCACAATTTGTTACTGTTGGGATAGTGGCTGGGCTGGAATGTTTAATTGTTTAATAATAGATCTTTCTGAAAACACAGCAATACGAATGTTGTTTTTTTACTTTGATAATACGTATTTGTTTGATGAAATTAAGACAAATGTTTCTCTAATCTGCAGTTTAGAGAAAATAATTAACTTTCCTCCCAAAAATGAAGCAAAATATATTGTACATAGTGATTCTACCTCTTAATAAAAATGTGTAAACTTCAATAAACTCTTTTCATTCGATTTCTCTAAACTTATAAAGATGATTTAGGTAAGATTTAAAACGTATTATCTAAGTGTAATATGATTCTATTCTTCATCAGCTATTATTTTCGGTGAAACTCGCTGCTCAGATCAGTTGACGGTGCGCTCCGTATGAGACGGTTTAGAATCAAACCAACCGACCAATCAGGGCATCTCTGATGTGATTGGTTCCGGGAATCCATCTTGCTTGTCAATCACAGGTGCATGAAATGTAACGCTTCTTAATGGTGGAGAAATAGAACGAGGAAAGAAGCAGAGTTTTGTTTTGTTCTCTAGTTTCAAAATCTCTTACTTTCTTTAGTTATTTTCTGCTCATTCTATCTTTTTCAAATCATGCCTAGATCATCATTAAATAAGACATTTACCTCTTTCTCCATAAAAAGATAGGGACTTAAATACTGTGGTTACTAAATAGTAATGCTGTGTTAGGGTGCTTTAGGCAAAGTCCTCGTCTCCTAACTTCTAGCTTCATCAAATGCTTTAAAGTTTCCGTGAGATATCAGAACTTCTGGAAGTTACCTGGAAACATTGGAACGCACCCCAAGCGGTGGTGTGGCGCCATCTGGTGGAGGTGTTTTTCCAACGCACCTTATGTTCCGCCGCTGAAATATGACGTCTTATTGAACGTCATCAGGCCGAGACGACAGTCAACCGAACGATTGAAAAGGCGCCGGGACAATGGTAAGCATGTTTTAACTTTCATCTAATTCATTCATTCGGACCCAGGCTATGGTTGCAGTGAAGCCCTCATGTGTTTCATGGTGGAGAGCGTCCACCTGCGTCGTGGTTTCGCTGCTGATGTGGGCTGGAGGGTTCCCATGGGTTGTTGCTCTCCCGGTCAATCATATTGATGCCTAACGTTGAGTCATAAACAATGATTTTTCTAAATAAAGAAACTCTTATTTGTTTCCCCAGCTTTTCTACTCGTTCTTCAAGTCGTTGGTGGGGAAGGATGTGGTGGTGGAGCTGAAGAATGACCTCAGGTCGGTGTCGCTGCCGCCGGCATGTCTAAAGTGTCTTAATCATGTGTCCCATCTGATGATGTAATAGTGTATCTGTGGGTCTATATAAGACGTTCGTGAAATTCTATTGTTCTATCTGGTTTCCAAAATACTAATTTTTCAAATTAAAGAGTAACTTTGTGCTATCTGGACACAATGCGTTTGCTCCTAAAACAACGACGCTCCACGTGAAGCCTCGTTAACAGCCATCACACGATCCGTCATTACCGTCATTGAAATCCGATCTAAACACCAGTAGCGAACACAATGTGCACGCTTGCGTTTGACCCTTCTCACCGTGCGGGCTGTATAGGCGTCGGGGATGCAGCTCTAGTTCTGTTTCTCAAACTTTCTCTCTACAACTTGTGTTCTCAGCATCTGTGGGACCCTCCACTCCGTCGACCAGGTGGGTTTGGAGATTAGTGAACATTGTTTTTCATTCATTCATGTTATCGCTTTGTTAATATGATCCTTGACTCATGTTGTCGTCCTGTTTCCTTCCCCTTTGTGCAGTACCTGAACATCAAGCTGACCGACATCAGCGTCACGGATCCAGAGAAGTACCCTCACATGGTGAGACCGTCTCCTCTGCGCCACACTAGCCCTAAGTCCCTCAAGAGTAGAAGAATGACAATAGAATGCGTGCATTAACGTACACAACATACGCTTCAACTTGAACGTACGCATTAAGCAAATCGTACGCATCAAGTAAAACGTAAACACCGTACACTTTATGTAAAAAGTAATCGTACACCTTATGTAAAAAGTAAACATACTTTATGTAAAAAGTAAACGTGCGCATAACGAAAAACGTAAACGACATACACATTCGACAAAACGAAAACCACGTACACAAAAGCTAAAAAGAACAACAAAAGGCATGACGAGGCTGCTGTGTAAACTGTGTAAATTCAACGTTGGTACGCAGTTGAACCCGTGACCTGGCGTGACGTGTTCCTTATGGCTCCGCCTCCCCCTCCCAGCTGTCGGTGAAGAACTGCTTCATCCGCGGCTCGGTGGTGCGCTACGTCCAGCTGCCTGCCGACGAGGTAGACACGCAGCTGCTGCAGGACGCCGCCCGCAAGGAGGCCATGCAGCAGAAACAATGATGGCTCCCGGCCGTCGCCACGGCGACGAGGAGGAGGGTGGAGCGTTGGGTTGTCGCGGTCGCAGGCGGAGGTCGGACCGCTCCACTCTGGAGGGGGAGAGGGGTCGGACCGCTCCACTCTGAAGGGGGAGAGGGGTCGGACCGCTCCACTCTGGAGGGGGAGAGGGGTCGGACCGCTCCACTCTGGAGGAGGAGAGGGGTCGGACCGCTCCACTCTGGAGGGGGAGAGGGGTCGGACCGCTCCACTCTGGAGGAGGAGAGGGGTGTCTGCAGGTATGGGGAGGGTGTTCTCTGACCACCGCTTGTGATTCGTTTCCCTTTTTATTTGTACAGAGCTTGGGTAGGGTGTGGAGGATGTGTTGGGTATAAGATGGTTGATTCCACGTAATCTTGTCTCTTTTCAGCAACGACATTTAGTTTGTGCAGCCAATGACTGGCCAGTTGTAACTTTTGAAAGATTTGGTTTACATTTACCATTTAGAAAGAAAATACAGATTTGGTTTAAACGCTGACGCTGGTGGTTCTATTTGTCCATAGTAGTATTTGTCTCTGAGGGAAATGGTCTGAGAGCATCCTGACTCAACAAGGTCGTAGATTAGATATATCAAGACTTTTTTCTTTTTTTACCGTAGAAGGCTCTTTGTAAGTATTTCTGTTTGACGTTTGATGGCTGTTTTTCTATGTAACCGTCGAGGACTTGATTAAAATGTTTTGCCATGAATGCAATCTGACTACATTCTTATTTAGTGACTGTTGCCATGGCAATGTGCCATGAGAGGTGACCCTGACGCAGTCGATGAGATGTTTTTAACTGCTCTCGGTTAAGGGTTGTTTCACCATGTGTGACAGCATAAGTGGGAGCTGCCACAACGTCAAACAAATCCATGCGTAGAAATCCTCTACAATAAAACTTAATTGTGTCAAACCTGAAAACATTGTGAATTTTATACTTAAAAGTAACTTGAACCACAACAAAGATTAACCCCGTTGACACCGGCCGAAGTCAAACATTTTTAGCCTCCTTTGACTTATATCTGACGTATATTTCACAGGGATTGCATGTATTCCTACCACTTCATGTATTCCTAGCAACCATCTTTTCAGGCCCCCTTGTGGCGGCGCTGAGGAACTGTAGGCGGCTGATCGGCTCTTCCTGCCTAACAGTTCTCTGAAAGCGCAACGATTAGACTGTGAATCGCTCGGCTTTGTTCTCTTCACGGTAGTGAAAGCGCCCTGAAGGGAAATCTGCACCCTACAACATGGCAATGTTTAATAAGCTGGATATTTCATCAACTATCAAACTAAATGGTTTACCGATCCTGGTTCGACCTCATGCTCTGTTCAGAAAAAAAGACTGATCTCTTTTATTCGCTCCATTTATTTAAAGTTGTGAGTAAAGAAGTGTGCAGTATTACTCCACAGTACCACAAGTGTGCTCCATGATACAGAAAATACCTAATTCAATTTTTCGAAATCTGGCCTGTTTATCTGATTCCTTTAGTGTAGGCCCTATTGTAATACAATTAGCCAATCAAATTGAAGTAGATCACATTAAGTATTTCTATCTAAACAATCAAATACCAAAGTCAACCGCTTCTTTAATAGCCTTAAAACGATAAGAACGTTTCTTATTAAGATTGTGGCTGCACGGTCCTTCTGTTGTC
Organism: Pollachius pollachius; assembly: GCF_949987615.1. Classification (NCBI taxonomy): domain Eukaryota; kingdom Metazoa; phylum Chordata; class Actinopteri; order Gadiformes; family Gadidae; genus Pollachius; species Pollachius pollachius. Next base: position 2,272,210 of record NC_136940.1, read on the forward strand.
CAGCAGAGGGCAGCATAGGCTAGTGATTTGTGGGTAAGGAAATACAGCGAAATTACAGTGCCGCATTAACATGTCATGGGCCGGGGCTCTAGTCAGATTTGTGCCACCCTCTCCAAGCTATCCGAATCGTAAACCCTCAAAAAGTTAAGATATAAAAGGATTCAAATATATTTGTAGGCAGACTATACCAACCCCTTAATTTTATATTTCACAATTCTACAGCCCTACAAGTTAAATGTTGAGACATTAATTTGAAGTTTTTCTACGCAAACACAAGAATGTTTCCTATTCTCATGTTGAATGGATCCAAATCTGCCCAAACTGAGACCAACGGACCAAAATAACGGGTGTAGCTGAAGAGGAATTCCCGGCTAAACTGCGTGACGCATAAATCAAACCGTGACATTCACACACACTTTATTGTAGATTGTACAACAGGGAACATAAACTGTAAACCTTCACTTTATAAATGACGAAAAAAATCAACATCTATACAAATTACATTTATGAAGCATAATATGTCTGTGGTCGTATGTATAAATACATATCCATATATTTATATAGATATATAGATATAGAAGTCCGTACCTTGAAATTCATATCCGAACAACAAAAACCAAAACACAAAACAGAGAGGATTTCGTGTTCTCCGCCAGCAGAGAATCCACGACGTCATGTTCAGAATAATTACAGATGATGTCACAGCGTGTAACGGGCAGGTCATGGAGTTTGGCGGCAGTAGTAACGCCACATGCACTATCATATCGTCCCCCTTCTGATATGTCTCAGGGTGAGTCCAAACCCACCGGAGGGTTGGGGTGGGGGACGGGCCGTAACAAGAATATTCACACACCTTTTATACAGCCACAAACTTCGGATTTATCTTTAAAATATACGTACCGCCCCCCTCGATCGAAATTTCAGTTTTTTTAATACTTTCAGAAAAGTAAAATTCTTTGATACAAAATATTTGTTTTCGTTTTCAAAAATGAAAAAACCAACAACAAAAAGAAACAAAATGGACGTTGTATACATTCCATTCTTCGCACCAAAATGAATCTTTTAAACTGCGTACTCAAAGCCCGGAAGTGCAGTCGGCGTTCGCATCCCGACAGATACAAAGGACTGGAGCCCGGACGCTCGTGTGTATAAACCCGTTTAGAATGGCGCTCCCTGCGCCAGTAATGTCTCTCTCCCTCTCTCTCTCTCTCTCTGAATGAACACAGTGTGGCACTACCGTTCTGGGTGATTGTACGCGGTCACGAGTCTTTAAATGCCTTGGTCTTGGGGTTGTGGCAGCGCGGTACCGGGCTGAGTGGATCGGGGGGCCAGGGCCTAGGTCCCGTGGCTCAGGGGGGCCCGGGTCGGGTTGCTCAGCAGGCCTCTCTGCGGCCCGGTACCGTGGCTCAGGGGGACCGGGTCGGGGGCTCAGCAGGCGGGGCTGAGCAGGGGTGTGGGCGGATCCATGGAGGACAGGCGGTACTGGATCTTGGTGTTGGTGATGGCGCCGTGCTTCTGCCGGAGGTGCAGACGCAGCTGGCTCTTGTGGCGGAAGTGCAGGTTGCATTTCTCACACTGCGGAGGAGACACGAAGGAAACACGCTGGCGGTTATTCGTCTGGCTTTTATTTTGAAAGCGAATCAAATCAGCCGCCGGGGTAACTGACACTGAGAAGCAACGTTCTCATTGAAAGTGTGCCCTGATTGCGGTGTATGTATGGTATATTGTTTGTATTTCTGAAAAATGTACTTATTGCAATTCATTTTGGACAAAAGCGTCTGCTAAATGACCTCAATGTAAAAATAAAAAAGAATTAAATAACTTAACAGTTGTAAATATAGAGAATAGACAAAAAGAACATGTGCGGTAAAACTATTATTTTTTTCAGGAAATATTGTTTAAAAGTAAAACAATGAATAGAGACAAGAGATTTTAGATAAAATGAGAAGTAAGAAAGAAAAAAAAGAAAAATAATAATCCCATGCATTTATTCGGAAAGGAAAAACGTTTATGTGTGTCTCTCTCTCAGATGGTAGGGCTTCTCCTGTGTGTGTGTGTGTGTGTGTGTGTGTGTGTCTTACATGGTAGGGCTTCTCCTGTGTGTGTGTGTGTGTCTTACATGGTAGGGCTTCTCCTGTGTGTGTGTGTGTGTGTGTGTGTGTGTGTGTGTGTGTGTCTTACATGGTAGGGCTTCTCCTGTGTGTGTGTGTGTGTGTGTGTCTTACATGGTAGGGCTTCTCCCCGGTGTGGATGCGGAGGTGGCTCTTGAGCGTCTGCAGGTGTCTGAAGCGAGTGCCACAGATCTCACAGGGGTAGGGCTTCTCCCCGGTGTGGATGAGCACGTGGGCGCGCAGGTGGGCCACCTAGGAGGCAAGGGGTGAGTCAGTGAAGGGGTGAGTCAGCCACACATCACACGGCTGCCACTGTGGTTACCGCGGTTAACGTGGAAGCGGTGGATGGAAGCCACTCGCTTTCATCCTTTCAGATCAAGTCGTGAAGATGAATGCTCTTTGTTCATCGCAGACTTTAAGCACAGGACAGTCAGTCGTAAGAATTCAGAAAAGAGATGATTCATTCCAGAAGGATCTGTGTAAAATGGTCAGGTTTATCGTTTGGTGGAGAGCAGGCAGAAGTGAGGGCAGGTGGCACAGCGAAGCTAACCTATGAACATCCGGACCTCTACACTTTCCTGTTTCGTTGCTCAAAGCTTTCTGTGGTTTTCTTCTCAAAGTGCATCTGAAGCTTAGAAGCCAACTAGTTTAAAAATAACCGAGGTAACACTTTGCCGTCGCAAATGCGGCATGTCGTCAATGCAGAAAGGTAAAATTGTTTTAATTGTAAAAATTATATATATTATTTTATGAGAGTATAAAAGAGATGAAATAACGAAATGGACGGAGTTTACATTGCACTTTTTGCAGCAAAATATTTGAAAGTGATGTTGATTCTGGTAATAAACTTGTCTTATAGTGATGGTATGTCTGGTTATAAGCTTGTTAATAGTGATGTTAAGTCTGGTTATAAGTTTGTTAATAGTGATGTTAAGTCTGGTTATAAGCTTGTTAAAGTGATGTTATGGCTGGTTTTAAGCTTGTTAATAGTGATGTTATGTCTGGTTTTAAGCTAGTTAAAAGTGATGTTATAAGCTTGTTATTAGTGTTATGTCTGGTTATAAGCGTGTTAATAGTGATGTTTTAAGCCTGTTAATAGTGATGTTATAATTGATTATAAGCGTGTTAATAGTGATGTTATAAGCGTGTTCATAGTGATGTTATGTCTGGTTCTAAGCTAGTTAATAGTGATGTTATGTCTGGTTATAAGCTAGTTAATAGTGATGTTATAAGCTTGTTAATAGTGATGTTATGTCTGTTATAAGCGTGTTAATATTGATGTTATAAGCTTGTTAATACTGATGTTATGTCTGGTTATAAGCGTGGAATAGTGATGTTATAAGCGTGTTAATAGTGATGTTATGGTTCTAAGTCTCACCTGGACGAAGCGCGCTCCGCACGTCTCACACTTGTACGGCTTCTCTCCGGAGTGGATCCGCGTGTGCGTCTTGAGGTTGGCCGGCCGGTTGAACTGAGCACCGCATATATTACACCTGTATGGCTTCTCACCTGCACGACAAACAGGAGGAACCAATGAGCCCAGACAGCCAGAGAAACAACCAATGAGCACAGGCTTTCAAAAAAATCAACCACTGAACGGAATGTCAAATCCATGGCCATAATACCAAACACTTAAAAACTCAGATGTGTATATTTTATAACAAACTCTTGAATCTACTTTATTATATTTCTACTTATCTCGTTTCATTTATTGTTCTTGCTCTGTTTCTCTTGTTAAGCCCTCACCGACGGGTCAGGGGGTCGAAGGCCAGGGGGCAAGGGGTTAAGGTCAGGGGTCGTACCTGTGTGGACGGTCTTGTGGCTGGCCAGGTTGCCCTTGTAGCGGAAGGCGGCCTGGCAGCGGTCACACTTGTAGGGCTTGTCGCTGTGCAGCTGCAGCATGTGCTGCTTCAGAGCGTCTTCCTCCGCGAAGCGCGAGTCGCACTCACTGCAGAAGAACGCCCCGTTCTCTGCGGAGCGAAGGGAACCCGCGCACGTTAGATTTAGAGACAAACACGATGGAGAACCTTTCATTGGGCCATAATGGTATATCAATTTTTTGGGGTTATAATTACTTCAGGTGAATTATTTCAATTAAGTAAATGTTATGAGTGTAACTAAATAGATACTCTTGTATAACAAAATAACTCAACAATTTTTTAAATAAAAAAAATAATGCTAGTGAAGAAAAACAAAAATACGTTGAATCAAATTGTATCTTAAAGACATTAAAAGGAAAAAAAATTAATGCCACAGAATATCTCCAAAAAAAAAAGTTTGCAGTCAGATTGGGAGATTTTGTGAAAAAAATACGAAATAATTACAGAAAAAATTAAAAGTAAAACAATTACTAACACTTAAGGGACATCGTAGAGATCCCAACCTAGGAATCCCCCCCCTCCCCCCCCCCGTCATCGCCACGGTAACCCGGTGCTCACCGCAGCTGGAGTCGGAGTACTCCGGGTGGAGCTCCCCGGCGGAGGTGGTGGTGTTGGGGCCCCCGTCAGCCGGGTGCTGGGGGGACGGGGTCCCGCAGGTGGAGCAGTTCAGGTGGCTGAGGAAGTGGGGAGGGGGCGCGTGACTGTCCCCGCCCCTCTGGGCCCTGCAGGAGGGGGAAACAAGCGCTCCCGTTCAGACGGGGATCTGGGGCGGCAGCTGGGTCCAGATGTAAAGCAGCAGACGTACACAGGATGTAGAACACACTATAGGGGGGAGGAGGAGGAGGAGAGGAGGAGGAGGAGGAGGAGGGGGGGGGGGAGGAGAGGAGAGGGGGGGGGGGAGGAGGAGGAGGAGGGGAGGGGGAGGAGGAGGAGGAGGGGAAAGGAGGAGGAGGAGGAGGAGGGGGGGAGGAGGAGGGGGGGGGAGGAGGGGAAGAAGGAGGAGGAGGAGGGGAGGAGGAGGAGGGGGGGAGGAGGAGGGGAAAGGAGGGGGGGAGAGGAGGAGGAGGAGAGGAGGGGAAGGAGGAGGAGGAGGGGAAAGGAGGAGGAGGAGGAGGGGAGAGGAGGGGGAGGAGGAGGAGGAGGGGGGGAGGAGGAGGAGGGGGGGAAGGAGGAGGGGGGAGAGGAGGAGCAGCTGGGTCCAGATGTAAAGCAGCAGACGTACACAGGATGTAGAACACACTATAGGGGGGGGGGGGGGGGAGGCTCGTATGGATCTCAGGAAGTAGAGAGCTTTGCTATTGAGAACAAGTTGAGCTCTTAGTTTTACTCTGTCTAGAGTGTGTGTGTGTGTGTGTGTGTGTGTGTGTGTGTGTGTGTGTGTGTGACCAAACTGCTGGTGCGCTCGAGTCAAGCGAACACATTGGACAAGGACCAAGATGACCACATTCATATTTCCAACAACTCAACGATAACACAACCCGAGCGAGTTCCCCTCACGGCTCCGAGCCGCTCGGCGCTCCGCTCGGCGCTCCGCTCGGCGCTCCGCTCGGCGCTCCGCTCGGCGCTCCGCTCGGCGCTCCGCTCGGCGCTCCGCTCACCTGTTGGTGATGCTGTTGAGCCGGCTGCTCTGGGGCGACAGCACCTCCCCGCTGGGCTCCCCCTTCTTCAGCCCCGCCCCCCCGGAGGGGTGCAGGGGGTGGGGGTACGGCGACGCCTCCAGCCTGGGGGGCGGGGGGGAGGAGCAGCGGCCCAGGGAGCCCCCACCCTCCTCCTCCACCTCCTCCTTGGCGCTCTGGTTCAGGACGATGAACTTGTACTTCTTCCAGTTGCGCGCCTTGGGGTCCGAGGCGGCGCCGCCCGGGGCCGGCGCCGCCCCCTGGTGGGCCAGGCCGGCCTTGCGGCTGCTGCTGGACTCTGTGGGCGAGTTGGGCTGGCAGTCGGACTTCAGCGGGCTCTGGGGGCTGCTCATCAGGCCCTTCCGGCCCGCGCCCGCCAGGCCCAGGGAGGGGTACGCGTGCACCTCCTCCTCCCGGTGCTCCCGGCCCGCCTCCTTCTCCTTCTGCTCCTTCTGCTGCTCGGCCCCCAGTCCGGGGAACCCCCTCTTGCGGGCCCCCAGGCCCACGGCGGGGCTCGGCCCGTCCCGGCCCTCCTTCCTGGGCTCCTCGTCCCGGGGCGCCTCCCGGCCGTACACGGCGCCGTGGAGGACGCCGGAGAAGCCGCCGCCGCCGCCGCCGGTCCCGCCCAGCTGGCGGCCGTACTCGGCCCCTCCTCCCCCTCGCGCCCCCGCCCCGGCCGTGGGGTCATGTGACCCGGGCGCGGGCGGCGGGAGGAGCTTGTGGTGCAGGGCGCTCTTGGAGAGGTCGGCGGCGGCGGCGAAGGCGTTCTTGGCGTCGCTGAGCTTGCAGAGCGGGAAGGGGAAGCCGGGCGCGGGGAACTGGCTGTAGAGGTGGTGGTGGGGGTGGTGGGGGTGGTGGTGGTGGTGGTAGGGCCCGCCGGGGACCCCCACCCCCCCGAACACGGTGGAGGCGTAGGGCCGGGCGTCGCGGTAGGCGCCCACGCCGCGGCCGTGCAGGGCGTCCGGGACCACGTCGTGGGGCCGGAAGGCATGGACGTCTGGTGGCAGGACTAGTGGGCTCACAAGGAACTCGTCCCGGGGCAGCTTCACCGCCGCGTCACTACGGCAACCGGGGAGGGAGGAACGCACGGTTAGAACTCAGGCCGACAACTTAAGGATTTATTATGTTTTAGATGAATAAGTTCCGGATTGAAGAAGCTTTATCGCCACGTCTGGGAATAAAAGTTCCACTGTTTGCTATGAAACTATTCACGATTAGAAAGCAATCATAAATAGGTTGTGATAGGTCAATTAAACGATAACAATCAAAAGCAAACAAAACAAAAACTCCCAACGTGGGTTAATCGGGTTCTCGAGCTCGGTTGTGACGTTGTCCCTACAGTAAGGAGACGATTTCACCATAGCACAGAAGAAGATCCTATTCCTTGCCGACTGATTTCCTCGAGGACTAAACTCCCTCAGAAGCAAACCCAGAGACATCAGGTTTCACTCAACAAGTCGGTACAGGAGTACCCACGCCACCACGGGCTGATATTCCCAGCGTTCTGTGGAATCTTCCCCCGGCTATTGCACAGATCTATACAGTGAGTGGCCAAAGCAGGAATGCCGTCTTCCTACTCCTGCCTTGACAGAGTCATGAATCACTCACCCCTCACTGATGCCTTCGCTCAAGGACTAGCTAGCCGGGGCGTTTGCAAACGCATCCTTCCCGGTCCTGAAACACACGCTCGGCTCTACGGCTGTGGCTGCGGTCACCCAAGTTTGAAACCCCGGTTCTCCGAAGCCACACTGCTATGAAGCAGACTGGGACTCCAACAGCAAACCCTCCAGGTTCGGCAGGCGACCGCTCTGTAACCACTCAAGCCGACCAGAGCCCTTCAGGTCTACGGTTCCGGCAATGAAGGTGTCGGGGGTCAGTGGGTATTACCCGGGTTCTCAGTGGGTCATACCCAGGCGTAACCGGTCGTACCCGGGTTCCCTGGTTCTCAGCGGGTCGTACCCGGGTTCTCAGCGGGTTGTACCTGGCTACCACCCTCAGCGGGTCGTACCCGGGTTCTCAGCGGGTCGTACCCGGGTTCTCAGCGGGTCGTAACCGGGTTCTCAGCGGGTCGTACCCGGGTTCTCAGCAAGTCGTACCCAGGAGAACCAAAGACCTCAGTGGGTCGTACCCGGGTTCTCAGCGGGTCGTACCCGGGTTCTCAGCGGGTCGTACCCGGGTTCTCAGCAGGTCGTACCCGGGTTCTCAGCTGGTCGTACCCAGGAGAACCAGAGACCTCAGTGGGTCGTACCCGGGTTCTCAGCGGGTCGTACCCAGGAGAACCAGAGACCTCAGTGGGTCGTACCCGGTCGTACCCGGGTGCGCGGCGGTGCCCTGGGTGTGAGCCTCACCTGGACTTGATGAAGCGGTGGCAGGTGTCAACCACGTGCTCCATCTGCAGGTAGATGGCGGTGTTCATGGTGGCCAGCAGCAGGTTGTCCCGGAGCGTGAGGCGGGACGTGTACATGAAGTCCAGCAGGATGCTGAAGCCCTCAGGGTCCACCTTGGGGTCCAGGCTGATGGCGTTCAGGTTGCCCTTGTGGGCGTCGGTGAAGATGGTGTAGAACAGCCCGCTGTGGGGAGAGGAGAGGGTCAGGTTCTGCGCCCGGCTCTGGGTTTATACACCATCGTCAAACCCACACAGTACGGGGAGAGGAAACGGGCATGGATACGAACGCAACGCTGTCAAAGTAAAAGCCCCGTACAGGACAGGCACAACCACAGAGATGGGTGGACTGTATATTTTTCATTTCATGCTATTGGTAATCTGCTGCAAAAATCTTGAAAACCACAGAAAAACTTCTGCACTGAATTGTGCCGACAAAACATGCACAATGACGAAATGCTGCACGGTGCGAACGTCTGACGTAGGACACACACACCCAATCAGACAAGAGAACGATGCCTCTACAATTCAGCCATTATCAGACGCTTGCGTCCGCACTGACTGAACTCAGACCCAACACTTCTCCAAAGTGACTCTCCTGGTCAGAGTCCGCGGGGGAACACAGAGAGGGCAGACCTTTGAGGGGCCTGGGGCGGGGAGGCCCCCCAGATGTCTAGAGAGGGTCTGGGGGCCCGGGGAGGGGGACGGGGGCACCCACCTGCAGGCCATGAGGACGGTCTTGTGTGCGCGGAACTGCTGGCGACTGACCAGAATGGTGACGTCGGTGAGGATGTCGCGGCTGCGAAGCCGGTTGAGGTTCAGCAGCACGTCGCTGGCGTGGCGGGTGAACTGGATGCAGCTGTCGGTGGCGCCGCACGCCATCCTGTCGAACTCTGCGGGCAGAACGACACCGCACAACGCCGCTGTTGTAGTTGTTGTTGTAGTGGTGGTGGTGGTAGTGGTGGTCGGTCTGGACGTTTTTCTAGAGGGCTTGTAGGGTCAACTATATCTTGATCTGGGAGTCAAGAATGCGTTGGATATATTTTTGTTTTCTTTTTTGTATTATTATTTTTCTCTGGGTGGCTTGCCGTGCTTAGCCCAGAAGGCGGCGCCATTTATTACATAAACAGCGTCTAGACGCTTTGAGGTAATAACAAGAAAACACCGCTCTCACGGTGATGACGCCTTCAGCCGCTTTCAACTGTCACTGTACTTTACCGCGTTTACAAAAGACTAACTAGGCTAAATAAATACTTTTAGTAACAACACATAGTTGAAGAGCAGGTAATAGTCTTCGTTATAATAAATGTATAGTATATTCACTTACGGGTTTTTGAGTGAATTTAATATTTTTATCCCTTATAACAATAACCACAAAATGCATTTTCTGGGTTTTAAAAGGCCTGTGAGTGACTGTAAAAAATCAGCTCAACTCTTCGCATTCTCGGGAAGTAATTGAAATCCATTATGTAAATGAAGTGTCATTATACAGCGAAAGTCAACGGCACGAGAAAGTCACAAGACTTGCATTTCACTTTCAAAACCACAACATACCCCAGCTTCTCACATTTAAACAGACTGCAACACAAGTTCGTTTTAGGTTATTTTAACAAAACAAGAACCTAACAAATAATTTAAAAACTGAACATAACTTTTATTATGACTATTATTATTATTATTATTATTATTATTATTTTTATTAGGCCTCCCAATTACACCCAATACAATAAATCCCATCATAACATCTACTATTATATAACGAAATTCCTAAAACGACAGCATGAGCCCGAAAGGCTCCATTAACATTGTGTTGATTCCACACTGAAGATGATTTATATCGGCCTGGGAAATATTAACAACTCACTGCCAAAACCTCGGGGACTCGACACGCCCGAAAATAAAGTTCCAGCTGCAGCGGCAACCGAACCCCCACCCGAACCTCCACCCTAACCCCCACCCAGCCTGCGAAGAGCCCGTGCAACGTGCACCACACTAACAATTCAAAACGCATGTTTTCAATTATTACGCCGAGAAGTCTGCAGGGGAAACAAGTAGCGTACACATATGTCGCCCACAACTCTTAACAACATGCCCGCACACACTCAACACACAACTTTACACCTCACAAACACGCCGTCGTCCTCCGAGCGCGAGGGGAACATTCCTGTACCCCTGCATCACGATATCAACTACCAACAGCGTGTTGAGTATCGCACCGTCAGCCCTTCACACCCATCACGGATAAGTGGACGTTTTGACATAACATCATCGCGGATCGACAACACTTCCCTCCCGCACGACCCCACCACAACAATAATAATCCCAATACACAGGAATGATACAACGCAACAATAACGCAACAACTGCGCTGTCCCACACTGTATCACGTCCGAACGCGGGCTCTGTAGATCAGACGCGACGAGCGCGTCTGATCTACAGAGCCCGCGTTCGGACGGGGCCACGCGTGGGGGTCCCGAGGACAGCTCAGAGTGAGACCCCCAGAACTCTCAGCCTTCTCACACATCCCGATAACCTCTCTCTCCCCCCTGTGTGTTATAGCATATTATCGCGTTGAGGCTGAGACCCGTTCACACACACACAGCGCTGTACGTTTTAAAATGCATGTCATTCAGCACGGGTCTGTAGTCGCTACTCTGCCCCGCTGTCAAGACCCACACACACACCGCCGCTCACAGTCTCCCATCGCCCCCTTGCTGCTCTCTCCCCCTGGTGAGTGGCTGTTTGTGTGGTGGCACACACACACACATCACAAACACGCACACACGTACACACACACACGCCACGTTATTGCAGGACAACCGCGTCTGTAAATGTCTAAAATAAAAACACAACATTTATATCCGAGAGCGAGGAGAAAGCGGGTTAAGACTGGAAAATGGCAAAATTGTAAATGTCACCTGGAGAAAAAAAAAAGAAATTTAAAGTCACCTGGTAGCGCTTTCCTAGAAACTTCTTGCATCACCACTTCTAAGAAGCCCAGTTCTAAGAATCAGAGCAGCTCAATTCTCGGAATTTGAGCCCGGGACCGTACCAACTTGTCCAAGGCAGGGGGGGGGAGAGACAGTTTTTCCACCACCGCAAATGACACGACCGCTGCGTCGCGTCGGTGTTTGTTTATATACCAGCCGCGTGTGGCTGGGTGACGGCGATGGTGTGGATGACACGACCGAGTTTGAGTTGTGTCAGTTTAGTTTTGACACTGTTATCGGCGAAATAGTTACAGCGCACCCCTACGTTTGGTAGAGTCCAGGCGACGGCGCAGGCTTGCTACTTACACAAGTCCCTCAAAGTGGGCGTCGCTTGGGGCCCAGGGTCCGGGCGTACGGTGGGCGCGGCCTCGCAACGCTACAGCCAATCGGCGGTTGGTTGGGGGACGGAGATAAGCACCGCCTACCGTGTCAATACGGAGACGTGGTTGGTCAGTACGTTCGGACCCTGGGACCGAACAACCCCGTCCCTTTAAAGCCCATCCCTCCAGAATTCTCAGAACCGATTCATATTCCGTGACATAAACACGGTGTCCGTCAGGGCTCTCCTCCCCGTCCAAACGCACCGAGGCAGACACCATAACATCGTTACACCTCACCACATGTTCATAGTCGGGATCTCCTCCGCGTCGGAGCACTCTCACTTATTCTAATAGCTTTTATTTTTCTACAGATATTTGAATGTTGTAGAATAGATTGCAGGTAGACATTTGGACTATTTCACCCGGGCCTCGTCACGGACTTATTGTAAGAGAAGATCATTCATGTTTTCTTCATTTTATGGGTCAAACAGGACTACTGATTTCCGTTTAGTTGATTTGGCCTGCTGGCCTGCAGTGTGTGTAGACTTATTGTGTCTCATCCTCCCCTATCGCGTTGGGTTCTGGATGTTTTATTTCTGACTATTTCATGTAATGACAACGTCCTCTGCAGTTTTAAATAATAAGTAATACTATGTTACAAAGTAACATTAGTATTAACATGCTCTAAAGCAAAGAATGCGTTTACTATGAACCAGTTCGAAGTGTGGAATACCAATAACAACTTTATTACATACTTTTCTTGAACATAGCGGCTGTATTACGTGATGGGACGTTTAGGGCTGATTGTTTTCGTATGCATCATATTTCCTCGACAAACAGAACTGTTGATTTTGACTTCCCTTAAATCTAACTTTACAATCTAATTTGCTGTTGTGTACTTAGTATTACTACTATTATTAGTGGATATTATTAATGACTGTACAGTTGACAAAGTGTTAATTTCGAACCTGAATTTCCCTCCTGGGATTAATAAAGTTGTATGGTTTATATATAAAATGTATCTTATATATTTTTTGTTTTTGTGCATCTATCTATGTAAGCAGGACCTCTTGTCATCCAACAGGAAATTATTGTTTTTATTCTTTATTATAGCTTAATGTTTTAAACGATAGGCTACCACATAATATGATCTGATTTGATGTGTGTAGGCCTGCATCTGATTGCAGAACAGAAGTTACAAAGAGATGGAGTGGACAGTGTTTTTTATCTGCGAATGAGACCTCTAGATTCTAGACTTGTATTTGAGAAACCTCTATTGTAACCTTATAATAGGAACAGATATGTAGTTATACAGATATATATATCGCCCCCCTAGTAATCAGTTCCTATTTACACAGCAAGGATATTACCGCTAGTTTCACAAATGCTCTTCTTCACAGTGACCTCAAACCAAAGAAAAGCCCTGACCTTAAAAATACACAACACGTGTTTGGTACAAATGCCTGCTCCCCGTTCAGTGATATGGATCTGGAATACATTGAATCCATTCCAAATATTCATGCCAACTTGCCCTCGCAAAAAGTGATGACCTTTTAATGTTTAAAGATGAATTGCCGTAATGTAAAAGGATGTAGTAAAATGAAATGTGAGTTGAGATCTATCTAGTTTCACGCTGATGTATTTTACACACTTAATATATGAAATGTCATTCAATATGTGCATACTCTAGATCTCCACCTAATAGACTGTTTACGCTTCATTGTATATTGATATGTTTATAACATAATAATGCCATACAGGCCTTTCAACAGAAAGACAGACGGAAACACACACAAACACCAGACACACGAACATCACACCAAAAACAACCCCCCCAACACACACACACACACACACACACACACACACACACACACGCACACAAACACCACACACACGAACATCACACCAAAAACAACTCCCCCAACACACACACACACACACACACACACACACACACACACACACACACATATCCCCCTCCAACACACACACACACACACACACACACACACACCCACACACACACACACACACACACACACCACTTCCTCCGATGGCTCCTCTATTTCCCCTCATAGCTCAGTGCTATGGGTGTGTGGGTGCATGTGCAAACGTGCGCACCGACGTTTGTTCCGGCGATGATGAACAGGATGGGGACAGACGTATAAAATACCTGGTCTATTTTTACACATGGCTCTAGATTTCTCAGAACTTTATTGAAGTGGTAATTTGACGGTTGATCGTTTATGAACTGTTATGTCTCGTTAGGCTTGGGTTTCTTTTGCTGTAATGATTCGGTGACTGATATCAAACACAGACTTGAATGACATACAGCTGAATAATAATCATACAAAGTTTGCTGAATGTATAAAGGCGATGAGACCTAACCATCCATAAAGAACTTGCTTTTCTCCCTTCCTCACTTTTATTTTTAGTTTTACTCTTGCAACAAAAAAACTTTTTTATTTAATACTACATCCTTTCCACTTAAACGCCCGCACCGGAAGTCTCCTCCAACACAAGGTGTGAACCACCCGGCGGGTAATCGGGTCCCAGAACGCCACCGCTTTACCGGCGACCTCCGAGTCAGCAGCCCCTAAAAACACGAGGCTCCCCAAAAACAAAGCGCGGAGTCAACTCTAAATCCCAGCCACTCGGGGGTTGGTGATGCATAATGCACGCCGCCGTAGTTTGGAACACGATTCGTAATTTACCGCGACCCCCCGCCGAGCCCCGCCACGGAGCGCGCGGGTAATTACCGCGAACCCTTGGCAAAGTTTGTGTGCAACCGATTCTTAGCAGGGAAATAAAATGACCCACTTACAAAAGGGAGAGAGAGAGAGAGAGAGAGAGAGAGAGAGAGAGAGAGAGAGAGAGAGAGGAGAGAGAGAGAGAGAGAGAGAGGGGGGGGGGGGGGCGCGTACACGAATGACACAATGTAATAGAGAGACACGCAGAGTATAGACATCTATATATTATATTCGACGGATATTACCTATATTATTTATGTCCTATGGGACTACTATACGTTGAAAATATATATATTCTTTGTTGAACTAAACGTCACGAATCATGGTTTAGGTTGAAGCCATTCTGTAGCATGTAACGTGGAGTTAAAGTGGAGGTTAAGTGACATGTTGGCAGCCTGTCTGCAGCTGGTATGAACCACGATCCCTCGCCTCACGAGCCCGCTCTGTGCTGCCGCGTGCAGCCTCTGTGGAGCGCGCCCCAACCGCTGCGTGCACGCCACGGCAGGTCATTGGTGTGCCTGATGCCCACTGACAAAAGCCCTGGGCCCGGACGTTGCCTCACTCTCTCCTCCTTTTCTATAAACTGCACACTTTTGTCTCTCTTTTTTTTCACAGCACCAAATTTCTGCCAACTTCAGCGTTCATTGTCAGCAAAGATGTGAGTGCGTGGAGTTGTGCTCGGAGAGGTCTGATGCAAGCGGCTGAAACACCAAACAGATAGCGCTGTTAGGGCTGCTTTTAGACCCCTTCTCCACACACTCTTTCTACTCCTTCGCTCTGCGTTAACCCGTTCTCCGTCGCTCCTCTGCTGCTGTAAGCCAGCCTATCGATTACATGGCTACAATATCTGAGCATATTCGAACCGTAATCAATACAGCTCACTGTATTGATCAGAATAGGGTGCTGAACCACTATTCTGGGTTTCTTTTTTATTTTATATTTTTGTCTTTTATTTGCAAAAAAACCCCATTACAATTGTGTAAAGTGTATACATTTTAATATCCGTTAAATGCACGTTTTCTGGTATTTCTGACGGCCAGAACCGTTGTTCTCGGCCCCTGCTTCTCACAATTCAACCGTGAGGGTATAAGGATAGGTTTCCTATTTTATTACCGTTATGAAGGCTGCATTGTCTGCAACAATCATTCCTCCAATGTAATGCCTTCCCTGGCTCTCTTCTCTATATAACTCTTTATCAAGTGTTATACTTACTTCTAACTTTATCTACACATATGCAAGGTATTTACACACTATTATCATGATTAATAAGTGTGTGTGTGTGTGCGTGTGTGCGCGCGCACGCGTGTGTGTTTGCGTATGTGTGCGTGTGCGCGCGCTTGCGTGTGAGTGTGTGTTTGTTTGTGTGTGCGTGTGTGTGTGATTTAGATATGTTATGAGATCGTTTTCGGGTTTTACGGGTCGAGGTTCTGGTTCAGAGAGGAGACCGACCCTGAAGTTCTGGTTCTTGTTCCTCAGAGAGGAGACCGACCCTGAAGTTCTGGTTCTGGTTCAGAGAGGAGACCGACCCTGAAGTTCTGGTTCTTGTTCCTCAGAGAGGAGACCGACCCTGAAGTTCTTGTTCTGGTTCCTCAGAGAGGAGACCGACCCGAGGTTCCCAAGGCCGGAGGAATTCGGCGCGAAGAGTCCAACTGCTGGAATGTTCCATTCCTTCCCCAAACATCTCCCCGCCGTTCTGCCATCTGCTGGATCAAGGCTCGGTTGCTTTAATAAACACACGGACGGCTCGTTCTGATGCCGGGACGGTGACTTATTTACCGATCCACACACACAAGCTGCTGCGATGTTTACACATGTCCGTTAAGACGCGGAGTATGAAACCGATTCCCGGGTTAAGTGTCGGGTTATGTGATTCAGGAGAATGTTGCTCAGAATCTCAGGTGGGGAGAGGGTAATATGTCTCTTAGCTAGGCATGATGAGTCAATATTCCACAAGGGAAGGCAATTCAGACCGCAAACAAGAAGGTCATATTTCTTCGCTGGTCTATCGCATAGATCAACAGATGAATGACGTTAAACTGAGGTGAGATGTTACACACCCGTCTGTTGTGATACGTTTTTAAAATGTGCAAACGGCGACACTTTTACCCACGCTGGCTAGCGCGCAAATCTCTCTCTCCCACCGCTGTCTGTCTCTCTCTCACCCCCCCTTCCCCCTCTGTCCGTCTCCCTTTCTCTCTCTCCCTCCCCTCTGTCTCTCTTTCTTTCTCTCTCTTTCTCCCCCCCCCCCCCCCCCCCCCCCCACACACACACACACGCGCGCGCGCGCGCGCACCGGGTTCCCCGGCTCTGTTCTAATGAAATCATTTTTTTTTGCAACTTCCGACCGCTGTCTGTTCACGAGAAAGACGAGCGGAGCCCACGCGTGGTAACCTGGGTACCGTCTTCCCCAAATCTCCCCTCCCTCGTCATCGTGGCGTTCTTTTAAAACCGCAGTCATCAAATAAAAACGGACTTTATGTCTGTTTTATGTCATAGGAGCAATATATGTAAAGGAGTTCTGCTTGGATCATCTATAAATCTGTTCAATAAACCAGCTGATCTGCTCTGTGAGCCGCTCGGCCTTTCGTGGGAAGCGAGTCTACCACGTCATCGCAACGCGCTTATAAAAAAAGCGTCCTTATCCGTCCCTGAGAAGTGGAGTCACATGGTGATCGTTGCTTTCATTTAAAGTACAATATTAGCAATATTGTTATGTTCCAACATTTGATTTTTTTCAAATTATAGTTGTATTTGTATTAGTTAGTAGAAGTGGAGGTAGTAGTTTAATAGTAGCCTAGTTGTAGTAGTATAAAGTAGTGTTAGTGGTAGTAGTAGTAGCCTAAATATATTAGTACGAGTAGTAGCAGTATAAGTTCTAGTATTATTAGTAGTAGCAGTAGCTGGAGCAGTAGCAATAGCAGTATTTAGTAGCAGTATTAGTATTATTGATGGTACACATTAGAGGCGTTCCAGAAAACAGTTTGACTTTTTCTGTTTTGTGTTTTGTTTTCCATTCCGTCTTGAAATAAACCGTCAAAGCCGTTACTCTCCTTTCTCTTTCTCGATTTTTTCTTTCTCTCTTCCTCTTTTTTTTTCTTTCTTTCTTACACCTATCTTTGTCTCGTGACGCAGGACATGGTAACGTTATGACGAGCGTCTGAAAGGCAGCCACCTAAGGTCATGTTTTCCTGCCCGCTAAAGCAAGGTCTGAACGGCAGCCTATTGATTAATCCTAACACGACCAAAGATTATTCCGTTCAATGCCACTGATTTACCACATTATTCTCAAGCACAAGTTATGCACTCACAGACAGAGCACGGCATTTCTCCTCATTCAGAACATCTCCAAAAGTACAAACCTTTTTTGAAAACACCTTGATTGACATTATGGATATAATGATTTAGAAAGTCCTCATTATGTGTGAAGAATTCATTTCGGTAACTTTGTCACCTGATCACGGCTTTTAGGGCAGGAACTTCCTGCGCTCTGCGTTCAGAAAAATACTCTAAACTCGAAGGATCCGGAATCAGACCTAAGCTGAAAGAGGTAACCTTGGTAACGATGAAAAGCCGGAACATTCCGGATTCCAGGTCGTCATTCACCTCCAGTCGAGTGTGGCCTGCTGCCTCCTACAGACCTCCAGAGGCGTACCCCTAAAGTACCCCTACGCCTATGGAGAGTACAGCCGGCAGAGTGTACCCTCCATAGGAGCTGTGGAGGTCTGGGGCAGCATGGATGGGGCAGCGGGCCACACAGTACTTGAGGTGAATGAGTTGACATTCACCTCCGAAACTTGTGTTTGAGAATAATGTGGTAAATCAGTGGCGTTGAACGAAAATCAAAAAGTTTTGGTTTAAGATTTTTCTTTCCTCGCCAACGGATATTCTCATGAAGGATTTTACTGGTATGATAGTATTTCAAAAGATTAACAGTGATTTAACCATAAACGTAACCCTAACCACTAACCATTTAATAAACCCTAACCCCGAACCTAGCCATTAACTTAACCCTCGCATCTAACCTTAACATAAACTTAACCGTTACCCCTAGCCTAACCATAAACTTAACCCTAACCCCGAACTTAACCATAAACGTAACACTAATCACTAACCTAACCATAACCTTCACCTCCAGTTCTTTGTTACCCCATGCTCTCGGTTACTGCCCGGTCTGAAGTGTTGTTTTCTTGCTGGTGAATTTTAGGCCAACCCTGTATTTTTGCCTGCGAAAAAGTCATCGGAGTACAGAGTCTGAGTGTCTCAGAGTCTCAAAATGATTTTATCATCGTCTGAGAATTCAGGCGGCAATCAAACAGTTTGAAAAACCATGAATAATTTAACCGAGCAATGAATAATTAATCGAACATCGTTATATTCAAATGCTGAGCAAATTCTCTGGATTGGTATTCTATAGCCGTAGCATGACAAAGACTTACCCTATATTTTTATTATTTTTTATCTTGTCATACTTCATGTACACACTGTATCCACAATATGTCGTACTTGTTGTGTCTTAAACATTGTGTCATTTTCATGCATACCAAAACAATTGTTCCCCTTGAGAAAATGATAGGAAGGTGCTGAATTTTAAACGCGAAGCAATCAATTTATGGAAGGAAGCCTCACCTTTTTTCATGTAGAAAGAATGCGGCATGCTGGGATTTGTAGTCCAAACCAGCAATGCTGTAGAAGTTCTGAACTCACAAGTTGACGGGGGAAGCCAACCTTCTTAGAGAGTGTGTGAAGTCTC
Organism: Pollachius pollachius; assembly: GCF_949987615.1. Lineage (NCBI taxonomy): Eukaryota > Metazoa > Chordata > Actinopteri > Gadiformes > Gadidae > Pollachius > Pollachius pollachius. The sequence goes on from NC_136940.1 coordinate 2,291,013, forward strand.
TTTGATGGCGGTTGTAGACCCCTGCAGAGATCAGCAGCTACAAGGTCCAGAAATGTTTTCTACTACCACAGTTTTTCAGAATCAGAAGCGATATGCGTCAGACAGCAGCATAGACGGTGCTGAGATGTTCTGAGTGGCGTGAGAAGCTTCTGGGCCTTGGATTCTTCTCCGGAGTCTTCTTCTGAGGAGCGTGAGGAACTGGAGGTGGAAGGTCTTCTGAGAACCCCTGTCAGATGCAGTCTGGTGGGACGAGAGTTTTGGATGTTCCTGATCGTCGGGGCGTCAGGTGCACCAGGAAACAGGAACTGCTGGCGCTGGAATCTGATTGGCCGACTGATGACAAGCGATCATGGATCAAAGCTCTCGGAGTCCTCTCTACTTTCCACGAATCCCGCCCCCAAAAAATGGTTTAAAAATCAAAAATCAACAATAAAGACCTCTAATCCCTATAAAATACACACAAGCCAAAAGGCCTCTGCAGTCCCATGCAGGGGGATCCAGGAGGGGACACTGGGGGTCTTCTGGTCCTGGGGCGGCTCAGAAGGTCTCGCCCATCTGCCCGCTGAAAGACCCTGGGGCACCGGCAATGTGACACATTGTTTTATCTACAGAGCCCTTTATACAACAAAACGTCTCAGTGTCCGAGCGCATTAATCTACCTAAGCTGCTCCCAATCCAGCCAGATACTGCTCTTTATAGCTCTGATAGGGTTGAGGGGGGTGACCGCGGCTGTGATGTCACACCAGCTGTTACTGGAACCTGCCCCTGGCCAATGGGAAGGCCAGGAATCTGCTTGTTTGGGACAGAATTGGGAACTTAAATCCTTACACAAGAAAGGAGAAGTTGTTTTTTTTTTTCTTCGTTTTTTAATCGGGGCTGTTTGACCTATCTGGCTCGGCGTGCTTTTGCTTTTGTGCGCCCATGAATGTTTGCGGCCTTCCGACATATTATTTCGTGCGCTCCTGTAATCAAACCATTCCCTCTCTAATGCCATCGAAAAAGGATTTCCGTGGAACTTCCATGCGACCTCCGCGTTTTCCAATTCCCGAATCCTTAATGAAAAAAACAAAGAGATATATCGGATAATTATTTAGGAGAAGGAATCCTCACGGTGGTCCCTCCGCGGCCCTCCTGTACGGGCGGGGTCGTAGCATCCGGTGGCTGCCCCCCCTACCCCCCTAGGTGAGTGGGGGGCGGGGGGGCAGATGCTGGATGCTACGTCTCTAATTACCCGGGGATCCACGTCGCGGTTAGCCGCCGGGAGCGTTTGAGCTCAGCAGCCGTCTCCCCCCGGGCGCTAACCCTCCAGCGCCGTTTGATGCTAACGCTGCTGAGCGGTTGAGCTGGGCGGCGCGGCGCCGCCGAGCGCTAGCAGCTAGCTGTCGGCGTGATGGTCATGCACACTGTCGTCGCTACAAAACACACATTAAAGACATGAATATGAATGTGACGGATGATGCCTTGATGTGGCCCCGGGATGATTGGGGAGGGGGGAGGGGGAGAGAGGGGAGCCCCGACCGCCCGGTCTGGCGGAGGGAGGGGTGGAGGGATGGATGGGTGGATGAATGGATGGGGGGGGATGATGGAGGCGTTGATGGATGGAGAGAGGCATGCATAGACAGAGGGGTGCATAGATAGAGCGATGGACGGACAGATTAAAAAGGGAACATTAGAAATATGTTGTGGAATGAATGTTGACGTCAAATTCCCCTCATATTAGAACCCTCCATATGCTGGAAATTCACAAAGTGCGTCCAAATCCGCCGTCGAGTGTACGACAGAACCAGCGGATAATCCCTCCCCGGATGAGGGCACTAATATTCAGCCAATCCTGCTAAACCCAAATTAGTCCATCACTTTACAGCGTAAACCAGTGTTGACAAGCTGAGCTCTCCGGGTCGGGGGGGCGGCGTGTGACGGACAGGCATCGGGAACGCAGTGATCCAGGGATGAAGCGGTGGTGGAGGATTAACCGACCAATCGACACACCAATCAGAGGTGACCACAGGTCAGCCCGCCCCCCCCCCCCGGGCCAGGCCATTGATCGGGGCGGCGGCCCGTCCTCCGCGGGGCGGCCGGGTTAATTAGTGATGTCACGGGATCCCGTCCTGCGGGGGCCCGGCGTGGCACGGGGCCAGGCCCTCGGTACCGGGGGGGGGAGGGGCGGACCGGCGAGGGTCAGGACGCACGGCCGCACGGCGCTGACCTTAATCATCTGCCAGCGATTGGGCTTTACTCCCTCGGCCCGGGCCAGAGCATTAAAACATGAATTAATAAATAAATACACGCTGGGGACATGTTGTCAAAGTGTAATCCATATCAGAGGCCCTAGAGAGGCCGCTGATGGCAGTGGGTTCACCCTGTCATCTGAAGTGGATGCACCCTGTCATTCTGATGGGGAATCGTGCTGTCATTCTGATGGGGAATCACCATGTCATTCTGATGGTGAATCATGCTGTCATTCTAAGGTGGGTTCACCATGTCATTCTGATGGTGAATCACGCTGTCATTCTAAGGTGGGTTCACCCAGTCATTCTGGTGTGGGTTCACCATGTCATTCTGATGGTGAATCACGGCGTCATTCTCTTGTGGATTCACCATGTCATTCTGATGGTGAATCACGGCGTCATTCTCATGTGGATTCACCACGGCATTCTGATGGTGAATCACGCTGTCATTCTAAGGTGGATTCACCATGTCATTCTGATGGTGAATCATGCTGTCATTCTAAGGTGGGTTCACCATGTCATTCTGATGGTGAATCACGCTGTCATTCTAAGGTGGGTTCACCATGTCATTCTGATGGTGAATCACGGCGTCATTCTCTTGTGGATTCACCATGTCATTCTGATGGTGAATCACGGCGTCATTCTCATGTGGATTCACCACGGCATTCTGATGGTGAATCACGCTGTCATTCTAAGGTGGATTCACCATGTCATTCTGATGGTGAATCATGCTGTCATTCTAAGGTGGGTTCACCATGTCATTCTGATGGTGAATCACGCTGTCATTCTAAGGTGGGTTCACCCAGTCATTCTGGTGTGGGTTCCCCCAGTCATTCTGGTGTGGGTTCACCATGTCATTTTGGTGTGGATTCACCATGTCATTCTGATGGTGAATCACGGCGTCATTCTCATGTGGGTTCACCCTGTCATTCTGATGGTGATTCACCATGTCATTCGGATGTTAGTATCGACACGGATTCATCCTGTCATTTTGATTCGATTTCACTCCGTCATTCTAACGTCGGTAGTGATATTGACTCACGCTCAACTCGCCTCATATCAACACAGAGGAGGAGGGTAATAAGGGTGTTTAATGTGAGAGCCAGCGCTGTGAGCCTGGTATCAGAGGAGCAGGCGCGTCGCTAGACCTGGGCATTCGAGGCTATAGCCCCGGAGCTGTTGGGAATAGCCCCGGATCGCTGTGCCGTCCAAAAATAAATAAATAAATAAATAATAATGAGGAAAATAGCCCCGTAGAGTATACTACTTATTGGTTGCATTACCAGCAGCCACAGATGCAACATTGTAGCCAGTGGAAACCGCAACATTCTGACGTGTCCATGTATGGGCAGATGTAGAATAGTTTGTTGCAAAACTATGGCAAATTCAACGTCGGTATTCTTCCTTCTCTACGCATAGCGCATCTCGTCGATATTGCTGTTTCGTGCTGCTAGCCTTTTAGTGAGATCAGAGAGTGTTGAGAAGGACAGTAATAAAATATCTTTTGTAAGATGGATATAAGAAGAGATACCCGCAGTGAATTCAACCCGGTCCACTTGACATCGGGTAGGTGCATGACAGTGGTACCGTAAAACTTCAATAGCCCGGGCTTTTATTTGTTTCAATCACTGAACTTTCGAACAAAACTCTTGCTCAGCAAAGATGGGAAATACCATCAAATGTATTATTTAAACCAGTATGAATGTTAGTAACCTAGGTTGCCTGGTAAGTAGGTGGTAGGTATGCCTACCCCGACGTGAGTCAGACATGACGATTGGTCTTTCCTTTCCTTCTCAAACTTCGTTACAATTGCCTATTTCATCAGCCCGATTTTCAAATTTTCTCGGGGGAGAAACCCCCGAACCCCCCTTTTAAAAGGACTCTAACTTCTGGGCTTTGGCCCCGAATGTTTTCAATTGCTAGCGACGCTCATGCAGAGGAGGACACTGAAGTGCAGAAGTTCCGCTATTCAAATCCCCAGAAGGTCAGGGAGATACCGCCGGGAGCAGAAGGTTATCTGCGTATTCTGTTCAGCGCCGACCTTGCCCAACCCTAGCCCCATTCTCTTCCTTTATTCAAACGCCGTCCTCTATCAACGAGGAACCCGGGCTAGTGATTTGGTTAATCAGGGCAGACCTCGTGTAGTTTCAGTTAGAGCCGTTAATGACTCTGCTCGGGGCTGTCCACCGGTTAACCCCCCCCCATGGCCCACCGCCCTTTGATGTCACGTCGAGGCTGCAGGTAATCACAGCGCCGCGGTGGGATTAGGGTTCCTCACGGGTTGGCTGTCACCCCGGTAACGTCAGCGCAGCCTCACTCTGCGCCGATCTGCGTATCTCTGCTCATAAAGGTCACGGGTGCATAAAGCGCTGGCTGTTATGAAGAGCCACGTGAAGATGTCTACATTATGCGAGCCGTCGCCTCTCAGGTCATTCAAGGACTTACTTTTAATCGGTTCGATGAGTCGACGCGGTGAAGGCCGGTGCGTGCCTCCGGGGGTACCGGGGTCTGCGTCTTGTTGGCGGACTGGCCTGACTATCAGCTTTCCGCTTTGGGCGAGTTCCAATCGTTTCTCGTCCTATTTGAACTACTTTGGGTTCGCTATGGTCCCTTAGAAATGTCTGTGTTCACAGTCGGCTCTTCTGGGATGCTTTGGAACAATGCAGCCAAAGAAATACATACAATATTATGTTATATAACTATTGCTACCAGAAAGTACGGCCACATTCGCTGCCTGCTTTCCCCGGCAACCGACATAAACAAATCAATAGCGATCAATAACTAATTCACATCTCCGTCAGGACCGTGCAGACTGATTCTGTACAGTATAGAATTAGGCCATCTTCAGAAGGGAAGAGGATGAGAGCGCTTCCTGCTCGGAGGTTTGGTGGGCCTTGATTCAGACGGTTGTTTGTTTGATGATTTTAGGGGGAGGAGCGGTGGAATGTTGAGGACGCGTTCCAACTGAAATAAGTGACATCACAACGAACACAACCGACTCTTCAAGCCGGGATTGTGTACATGTGAAGATGCTTTGACGGCGGGAATCCTGGCGGTGGGCTCGATTGCACGTGTGTGACGTTCCTCTGTGAGCGAGCGCCTCCGTTACACGCCATCAGCGCTCCGAACGGTGCTCCAACCGACCTGCTGATCGCTCGCGCGCCAACCTGGAGACGACGCCGGCAGCGCGGGATTTTCTCCCGTCTGCCGTTCGGAGACGCATCCATTAAAACGGACGCGCAACACAGGAACTATAATTCATGGGTGTAATCTGAGCCGCAGATCTGGGCAGGGGTTGTCAGACGAGTTGCTCTGGGACACGGGGCTTGCCGTCATAAGTCTGCTGTCTCTCTGTTCAGCGTGACTCTCACTAATTTGTTTGTGACTTCAAAAAATAATCGGTTCTATCTGGCTTCTAATTACCCCAGAGCAGAGGCGTACAAGCACACATTTTAGTTATTTAGTTGTTTTTCAGTAAAAACCCTTTTTCGCTGCTCTCATAACAATGAGGAACACCAAAAACAGCATTTAGTTGTATATTTAGCATTCCTTTTATTGTTCTGCTAGTATTGATCACTATAAGTGTTACAGGACTGTATGCCCCTAAACTACTTTGAGAAGGAGTACATTAAAGGCCTATAGTTCTAGTGAGTTTTGATTACATTTAATTTTAAATTTAGGGCATTTAAGCAGATGCTTTTATCCAAAGCACCTTACAATAAGTACATTTGTCAGAAGAAGAGAATCAATATATATCTCTCGGTACAGTAAGGGTGTTCATCAAACCAGGTGCCAAGCTCTAACAATTGTTAGGTTAGTTTGGAGAGAGAATAGACTTCTTCGTCTTCCCTTCGAGCGTCAGACCATCTAATGCGCTGCCGTACGTGCAGCCGTCATGTTTTCTGAGCGAGGTTAACCTCTTGCTCAGGAAGTGGTGGACAGACAGGAAATCCAGCGCTGGGAACTCTCATCATCTTCTCATAACGAGGACTTCTGCAGGGTCTGATATGGTTCCAGGAGTTCGTTTATCTGTGTGATGTACATGCAAGGCCTTCACACTTTCAACGCAAAACCATAGGATGTTTCGATACGTTTAGAAATTAGACGTAAAGCTGTCACATGATCAATGGCACGGATAGCACGTGGCTGCGTAGCGGCGCTACATCAAAGGCCCTGTGCTCTCCGCGCAAGGAGATAGCACGCACGCTAATGGCGCGCGGAGACGGCATGCTAATTGGCGCGCGGAGGCGCCATGCTATTGGCGCACGGCGACAGAACGCTATTGCTATTGGCGCACAAGGACTAACTGAAGTTTAGAGGCGCGCGCACTTAGCTTAGTTTAGTGGTGTCGTTAGCAACGTCTTCCTCAAACACTCTTCAGGCAGGAAGAAGAGGAAGAGGAGGAGAGGGAGAATCACCGGCGGGCCCGTTAAGCATGTGGCGGTACAAACGCAGTGCAAATAATCTGTCACACATTACAAATGAGATTATCCCCCTACTGCCTGCGCCCCGGAACTTGTGTACCGCGGTGGGGCGGGATCAGCGAGACGTCAACATAGCCGCAAACGGGGCGCCGTTATCACCGTCCCGCATCTCAGGGCTACGGCTGCTAGACACCGCTCATGCATGGAGGAGGGGGGGGGGGGGGGGGGGGAAGTCAGCTTGCAGCACACTTTAATCAGTTCTAGTAAAATATGAGGAGAGCAAACATCAGCGATATTAAACAGGGGTTTTTATGTTCTTGTTTTTTCACGCCGCCTCTTTTAGCCCAAACGCCTGCCTGAGTTGTCACGTCGTGTTAACTTGTTTCAGTTTCAAATTCATTCAGATATGGAAATGTAATAGTGTTTAAACATGTAATATACAGGCCGCATATTGTTTTTTTCCTGAACGACGTCGAATCTCATAAATAGAATCTATGGGTTATGTTTTGCAACAGCGTTTGTATTGTGACACAGGAGGAGATTGTAGTTTGATGTTGTCATCATTACTTAGTGCGCAGCTATCCTAACCGCTATCTTCGCCGTATCAAGGCCTCACTTGTACTCGGGACGAGAGACAGATTGCTGTCCTGCACCGACTCCCCCAGCCGCGCACAATCAGAGTTCCACCGAGCAGTTATGGTATTTGCACATAATCAGCAGCATGCAAATCAGCCCTGTGCTTTGCCTGCCAGAGATCTCAGAGGTAGTGAGCGCTGCCAGGATTATGATGCTTTGTTTGGTGTCTGATAGTACAAGCTTGCTTTACACCCTCCCAGGATCAGGAGTCTTTATCCAGCAGCGTTTGAATGAGCAGCTAGCGTGGCTCGGTGTCAGAGCCTGTGTCTCGTGGTGTGTGTTATTGACGCTAAAGACTCCTGACAAACACTTCATGCACAGCGCTCTGAAATGAAAGCCCTGCGTTTGTGTGTCTGTGTCCAATCATCTCACAGGCTGACTCTGGTTGACTTGTGTGGGTTTTTTCGCCTCTGGAGTTGGATTCGGTGCGCGGTTGTTGATATGAACTTTAGTGCACTACCACTTGTTTTAAAAAACAACAACCAAGACTTTGATTCTTGGTGTACTGTGATGTCCAGATGTTGTTGTGCAACACTTGGACCATTTGTTGTATCTTCTTAAGTTTTGACTGCGTGCTTTGATTGTCCTCACGCTCCCTTTGTAAGCTGCTTTGGATAAAAGTGTATTCGGCTAATTGACTAAATGCGATGTTATGTAAATCTCTCAGGTCCCTGTCACTCTTTAACCGGGAGAATCTGGCACTGAATTCTTTCCTGTTTTCATGCTATTCTTTATCTGCCGTCATCCGGGACACGTTAATGAAGCAGGTTTGTTGTTGGGCTGACGACAGGAAGAGTTTGGTGGTAGATTAGAGTGCTCGCTGCGCTGTTTGTGTCGAAGCGCGTTACCTGGAGACATGGGAAGCTTTTCAACTGATTACCTGGTGGTGTTCAAACGGGAACAGTGTTCACTGGTTACTGGTCGTAAGAATATACCTTCAGAGGGATTATAATGTCTCTAAAAAGTGGTGGTAGTTGCAGAACGTTATCTTTTCAGCTGGTTGGGCGTCCCCTGGAACCTTGGTCACCTCCAGGGTCCACCAGATGGAGACCACATTCAGGGTTCTTTGGTTAGAAATGTAATAAGATGACATGCGTGGTGACATGCACCATGCATGTGGCTTGTGGCATGTGGCTTAGGGGGCAGGGCGGGTTTGCTGGTAACCGGAGGGGTTGCAAGTTCGATCCCCTGCTCCTCCAAGGGTCAGAGTGTCAAAGTCTCCCTGAGCAAGGCACCTCACTCTGGCGGCCTCGCGGCGGGCTTTGAGTGGCAACTGGTTAGAACAGCGCTACATTAAAGCAGTCCATTTACCAATCATCAAACCACAGTAAGAATGAAAGAACAAAAGGTCTCCTGCTGAGCCGTGGTGAGTCTCCCACTGAAGGGTGAAGGCGGTACAGCACGTGTTCTTCTATCTCCAGCCCTTCCATAAGACCCATCGCGCTTCTGACAGCTTATCCTCTCACACTCTCCAGGACTTCTTCTACCTGGGGGGTTGCATGATGAGGGGCCCCAGCCCTGGTGAGGCTCCAAGCCCTGGTGTTCTCCATGATGAGGGCCCCAGCCCTGGTGTTCTCCATGATGAGGGGCCCCAGCCCTGGTGTTCTCCATGATGAGGGGCCCAGCCCTGGTGAGGGGCCCCAGGCCTGGTGTTCTCCATGATGAGGGGCCCCAGCCCTGGTGTTCTCCATGATGAGGGGCCCAGCCCTGGTGAGGGGCCCCAGGCCTGGTGTTCTCCATGATGAGGGGCCCAGCCCTGGTGAGGGGCCCCAGGCCTGGTGTTCTCCATGATGAGGGGCCCCAGCCCTGGTGTTCTCCATGATGAGAGCCCCAGCCCTGGTGTTCTCCATGATGAGGGGCCCCAGCCCTGGTGTCCTCCATGATGAGGGGCCCCAGCCCTGGTGTCCTCCATGATGAGGGGCTGGTGGGGGGCCCCTCATCATGGCCCATCCCATCCTCTCTCTCTCCTAGAGAGAGAGAGGATGGGATGGAGAGAGAGAGAGAGAGAATGGCACACAGAGAGAGAGAGAGAGAGAGAGAGAGAGAGAGAGAGAGAGAGAGAGAGAGAGAGAGAGAGAGAGGATGGGATGGAGAGAGAGAAAGGATGGAGAGAGAGAGAATGGCAGAGAGAGAGAGAGAGAGAGAGAGAGAGAGAGAGAGAGAGAGAGAGAGAGAGAGAGAGAGAGAGAGAGAGAGAGAGAGAGTGGCAGACACACTCACCCACACAGGGACTTTCAGATGAACTTCGCTGGTTGTTTTCTGTGACACAGAACAGCGCAGGATAACTTCCCCGGCCTGGTTGCCACACGGCCCCTCCCCCCTGGTGGACCAGAGAACAGGATGGTTGAATTCACTGACGGCCTAGCGTGTCTGCTAGAGCCCGGGGCTAACCACCGCCATAGTTAGCATAGCTCTTTCAAAAGCGGTTAAAGTACAAAAAAAATCACCAATATTATTGGTTTGTTTTCCAAGTTTATCCATTCAGTCACTTTATTGTATTTTTATACTTTTTAGTATTTCTATTGTATTTAATATTTATTATTCATGACGTGGTTGACCCTTGACCCTCTGTGACTTCAGTACAATTATATTAAAAAATATATATATTGTTCCATTCCCCGTGAGTCACCTCAGCCCGTTAGTGACGTCGGAACCCTACTGGTAAGGGCTTGGTAAAAACAAATCAAAGAAACTTTTAGAATGCAATCAACACAGCAGCAATCCGCTAACACTAGTATGGAACATTAGCATTCACAGCATTTAGCAATGTGATCGGAATTATGATAATGTATTCATATTTTTCTAGGAAACATTCATTTTTTATCTATCAGTCCAACTGCCTGTGCAGGCCCGCGGATGTGTGGTGGAGCGCGTTTTTGGGTTGAGTGAGCCACCGCTGGGCCCACTGCCTTACATGGGCAAACAGACTCAGAGTGACTGAGTCGGCTGGAATCCGGGGCCGTGACGTCACCGCCAGAGCGCTGCGCTCTCCCAGAATTTGGATAAAGAAGTTTTTGACTTTTTTTTACTGGGATTCTGAAACTACTCTCTCTCCCTCCCTCGCTGTCGCCAGCCCTGCTCTGGTATTCCTAGAAAGCGAGGTAAGTTGACGAGGTGATTCGGAGTGTGTTTGTCCTCCCCAGCCTGTGTTTGGTGGGTGTTGTTGTGGGGGAAAGAGGTAGTTTGTGCTTGAATAGTTTGAGCCCTGTTGTGCTTCCTCGTTCAGACTGCTGTACTTTTCACTGAGGGCGTAGCCTCACCGGGACACGGCCACGGTGCGTCGGAACCAAAACGACGTGTACCTACTGTGTGGATTCATTGATTAGACTGAACACAGGGGGAACCCCGATGTGTTGTCGGTGAACGTCCGTTGAGCAGAGGGGGGTTCAGCCCGGCGGTGTGCAGCTCAAACATGCGGAAGAAAGCTGGTGTTGACACCAATGGAGGAGCAGGAGGGTGTATGTCTGTCTATGTGTGTGTGGTCTGGTTTTAGTGCTTGTTTACTGCTTATTTTGTGTGACTGGAGACCTGAAGTTGTGCCCTGAGTGGTCGCAGTGTGTGGAGGAGTCGTGGATGCTGTCAGGAAGCGTCCGACGAGTACTGCTCGGTTTCCCGACACATCGCCACGGTTTATGGTCGAAACTATGTGGCATGTGTCCACTGACCACACAGCGTATCCGTGTTTTTACCTCTGCTTCCGAACACAGCTTCAAAGTTGTCCTCTCTCTCTTTCTAAGAACAACTAGTGGAGTACTGAATGCTCCGTGACAACACTGACCTGCAGAGCTGCATTATTACAGGAGATGTGTTGCTACTCACACACCTCTGTCCTGACACACGGGGCCTCCGTAGACCCGTTGGGCCCCTTATTCTGTTGTCTCTGTGTTTGATTCCGCATATTACTATGGTCAATCATGCATCCATTCATTATGTGTGCGAACAGCAGAATGCAGCCTTATCTTGGGTGTTGTCCCTAGAATACACTGGATGTGTGTGTGTGTGTGTGTGTGTGTGTGTGTGTGTGTCCGTCTGTCGTGACAATACTTTCTCTACTGCCTTAATCTTGCATATTCATTGAAGAAAGTCGTGGTTTTCGTGTTTATATATTGACGCCACCGTGTTACTGCCTGCACCGTGCTATCCTCGCACATTCCTTGAAGTGACAGTCGTAGTAGTGTGAGTTCCTAGACTCTGAGGGCAGAAGGAAGGGTCCTGATCCTCACTATAGACATTGTTCTACCACAGAAGCAGCTGGCAGCGCACTTAAATATTAATCTCTTGTTTCCATTGAAAAAGACTGAAACACGAATTCAAACTTTTACTTTGATAGGAATTTCAAATCAATAACATCAAAGTCCCAGGGGCTTCATCATCAAACTGAATAAATCTGTCGTCTCCGCACACTTTACAAAAAAAAAACTCAGGCAACATTAAGCAGAACTGTCTTTAAAAGGATGCACTTGGCAGCCTTGATGATTTTCAAGTTAAAAGCGCAGTCCCTCCACTGCCTTTGAGAGTGAGTTTAAATCAAGTCCTTCTACTGTGTGCGTTTAATGGCATGTTTTAATGAGCAGAGATCTGCAGGCCAGGGCTGTGGGTACAAAGAGTAGCGCTTCACTGCGGACCGCGGTGAAGGCCAGTTTGTAGTTCTGCGTTGGACCGCCGCCGTAGGGGTAAGTGAGACCCTCTAGGCCCTGGGTCACTAGGCCCTGGGTCTATACGCCCTGGGTCACTAGGCCCTGGGTCTCTACGCCCTGGGTCGCTAGGTCCTGGGTCTCTAGGCCCTGGCTCTGTAGGCCCTGGGTCTCTAGGTCCTGGGTCTCTAGGCCCTGGGTCTCTAGGCCCTGGGTCTCTAGGTCCTGGGTCTCTAGGTCCTGGGTCTCTAGGCCCTGGGTCTCTAGGCCCTGGGTCTCTAGGCCCTGGGTCTCTAGGTCCTGGGTCTCTAGGTCCTGGTTCTCTAGGTCCTGGGTCTCTACGCCCTGGGTCTCTAGGCCCTGGGTCTCTAGGTCCTGGTTCTCTAGGTCCTGGGTCTCTATGCCCTGGGTCTCTAGGCCCTGGGTCTCTAGGTCCTGGGTCTCTAGGTCCTGGGTCTCTAGGTCCTGGGTCTCTAGGCCCTGGGTCTCTAGGCCCTGGGTCTCTAGGTCCTGGGTCTCTAGGTCCTGGGTCTCTAGCCCACAGAGGCCAGGATGTAAAGCTAGACCTCGTTCAGGACGGCCTGGTCGTCTTTCCTGCTACCTTGTCTGGTTCCTTAATGACAAACTAGTGGAGGAGGTTCCGCATATATCATGTCCATTTGTGACAGGTCCCCGAGGTGGAAGTCGCACAAGTGAGGATTTAGATTAATAATCCAAAATATGGTGGGGGTCGGTGGTTGGTTTCACTTTCTTTCGCTTCATATTTGTTTTTTGACCAATCGTGTCGCGAAAACTGAGGATCTTTGACCTCGTGATTGGTTAACACAACCTCTGGTCAAGTGATCTGTACTGTAGAAATGTGTCTGTGAAGGTTTGCAACACCATGTAAACTGACCAGTTTCGAAATACTTATTTCCCTTTCCGAACTCTTCCACGAGACGTGCAAATGAGTCCCTCATCAGTAGAGATCTCCGTTACAGAACAGGAAATAAGGCGTAACTTTGGGTTTCTGATAGTAAGGCCAGCTTCCTGTATTGGGGAACTTTGGTGGTTTGGTGCACTACGCTCCAAATCCAAGAAGCAAAACCATGAATACAAGATCGCCATAGTGACCAGGGCGCACCGAGGTCTTTTTGACGAGGACTTATAAATCTTCTAAAGTCTTTAATGTCGCTGATTTCACGATGAGGTCACTGAGTGAGCCATCCGTTCTGTAAAGAAACTTAAACTGACTATCTCCACTACAGTTCATTGTGCCTCCCGTCCAGTTAACACATGCATCATGGTTCTGCTAAACAGCCTATGTTGTCTGTTCGTTTTCAACATTGGCACCCTTTGAAATGCATAAAACCTTATATGGTGCTGATAATCACATTAGTAGCTCATTGATCATCTCTATGACCAGGTTTGAGTGAGAGAGTGCTGTGGTTAAGTTACGCTGCCTGCTTCAGACGAAATCCTCCCCCATGTAGAGCAGAGCTTGGGTCAACCCGTTGAGAAACACGACATCTAACGCAAGGCACCTTTGAGTTACTGTCACCCCATGCTCGTCATATCCCCACACGCCTGGCCAAAGCGTCTGCTGCAGCCCTTGGACTTTGATTGACGCTAACCGATAACGAGCAGAGGGTTGTAGTTTGAAGCTGTTGCTAACCCCTAACCCCTGAGCCCAACCCCCACCTTAAAGGGGACCTGTCACGCTCTGTATATCTTCTAATATTAGAGGGTACTGCTTCAAACGCACAGTGCACAGCCTCCCCTCTGCCTAGTTGACCACCAGGTGTGAGGTTAATTGAACCAAGTCTCTATCCGTCAAACATCTGGGTGGACACTGACTGATGATGTCACAAGCGGATGGGTTTGGAAACCGCTTGTAACTTACCCTATTTCAATGTAATGGATCTTATTTCACATGTATGCTCTTATTTACATTTTACATTTTTCTGACTTATTTATAGAGAGAGCTATTTTTGCTGCTGTTTTGGGTTTTATACTTTTTATATTTTAGTGTGTGTGTGTGTGTATGTGTGTGTGTGTGTGTGTGTGGCTCGCTCCAAAGAGTTTGATTTGCCAAGATGACCCGTAAGGCTTCTCAATGGATGATTTAAACACTTTGACCTTTGACCCTAACACCAATGCTAACACTAACCCTACCGCTAGTTAATTAAAGCACAAATGCTAGCACACAATATTAATTGGGTCTATACCATGATATTATTATTAAATGACGTTGTCTCGGACTGTGTCTATAGTGAAGCTGTGTGATTGGTTGTTTCAGACGTTGGAGTTCACCCTGTGATTGAGCACAGCCGTTCTGCAGAAGACCTTCCACACTGAAGAACAGAAGAAGAACCAAAGGTAACTCGATGGCATGCACACGCATTGAGAAATTAACTTTTTCTCTCATTCAGAAGCGACAATCTTCCTGAATGTTGCTTCTGGTTGAGAGAAAGTTCATTTTATGAGTTACTTTCCTGAAATTGTCCTCCTCAGCTTCTGAGTGAGAGAAGTTGACTCCCCACTGAAAAGTGCTGATTTAAAAAAAATAAAGGGCAGCTTTCAGGGTTCCAGTGCTTCTTAATCTCCAGTGATCTGTATCGTCAGGGTGGCTCCCAGATCCTTGTCTCGGGTTCCTGTGTAAACGCGTCCTAAACATACTTGAATAAGCATCGCATCCGCCAAGTCGGGCTCTCGAGGGGCCCCTCCATGTCCGTCAGGGCAGCCATGTTAGGTCAGTCCGAACGCCATCCCTGCCGTCGAGTCCCCCCCCCCCCCCCCAACTCCCCCGTATTCCCAAGTATTCCGATCTCTCCTGAAAGATATGTGTGCCGTGACTCTGGCTCCCAAACTCCAACATTCCGGATGAAAAAAAAGTGCCGTGGCCCTCGCAGCTTTCATCATACTTTCCCCATATTTGGGAATGTTTACCTCCTCCTGCTCCGGCGGCGGCGGAGGAGAGGGCTGGAGCGATGCGGGCGGTGGCCGGAGCCTCTCTCTCTGCTCCCGCTCAGCGCTACTCACTGCTCCGTGGGTCCTTCAGCTGTGAGTATCCCTCTTGTAACTCGGTAGTATGTCGGTGGTTGTTGTGTTGTAGCATTTCAGTGTTGTTCTGCAGCGTTCCGTTCCGCTTGACTCTGGCTCTTATCTTCGGATGATAAGATACCAACGGTTTATTTGAAATTCCGAGGTTTTACGATGTGGATTATTGCCTTGGAATTGAGGTTGTTGACCTATTGAACGTTCGGTGAACATCAGTGTGATTATTGTTCTTGGATTTGAGGCGGTTGACCTATTGATCGATCGGTGAACATCATTCCGACCGTGGCCTCTGGCTCTCATGGAATGTCTGTCGGTCGGACCAGAGTGTTGTAACTATTATACGGTAGCTCTGTATACACTCAGGCGTTCTCCTACTGGTGTGATGATGATATCATGTTCAGCCTTCACATTTCAGGCTGCCAGCTTGGTATTTCCATCCCGTTGGTTCATTGGTCTTCATCTCATCTTCTTCTCTCCTGGTCCTGGGGACTGAAGTTCTGTGTTCATTAATCACGGCCCTGCCATCTCAGAACCCAGCGATGAAGAAGTAGTGGTTTTGGTTCATCGTTGAAACGCTCTTCAGTATTTTCGTTATTTCTGTCTCGATTTTGTTATTCTACCAAACAGCTCGAGTTCAGCTCATCGTTTAATGAGTGAACCTTATTATCCGTTGGAGCAGTTCGAGATGACAGATTCTGTCCCCCCCCCCCCCCCCCTCCTCTGCTTGAGGAGATGTTTTAAGTAATCTCTAAATGACTCTTGTCAACAAATTAAGTCCAGATAAACTCGTCTCGTTACGCCGGGCTGCTGGGACCGGGGGTAAGGAGGAGGCGATTAGGGGACTCATTAAGACACTCGTTTTAGGGATTGGATTACTTTTTTGTTTTTGTTTTTTTGAGTCCTGATTGCCGTATAGCTAATGATTCTCAGCAAACAGACGGTGGGAGGTTGAACAGAGATTAGCGTGAGGGAGGCGAAAAACACTCACGGCTTTCACCAGAGCTTTCTCTCCCCGGTCGTAACCTTGACCAGACGGACTTCGGATCCCGGAGACCAGATGAACAACAAACCGTAGCGTGGAATACCTCGGATGAACCGCTGGGTAGAGAGACGCTGTGTAGCTGAACGTGTTCCTCCGTCTCCTGCTCCTCTCCGAGGCGCTCGTTCACCGGTCTTTACGCAGGAGGATATTAATTGTGTCACACGTTCTGCCAGAGAAGTAAACAACCGCGAGGAGAACACAAGTCCCCGTAGCCATCCACAGACCTCCCGTCAACGCTACTCTGTGTGTGTGTGTGTGTGTGTGTGTGTGTGTGTGTGGGTGGTTGTACGCGTGCACGCGTCTAGGCGGCAAGCAAAACCCGCCGAGGAAACGAGGGGGTACATCACACTGTATTCCGCCCCTCTCCCTGCCCGCCCCCATACTACGCCACGGCTCACTATTTTAACAAGCACTTCTGACGGCACGGCACAAACGTGCGCTACACACACCGACATCAATATTCGGAGCCGTGTGGCGGTTGTAAACTAAGTTGCGAACTCCAACTTGGACCCACTTTAAGTGGGTCAGGGCCCCCAGGGGCCCGATGCTCTTAATACACAATACGGGGAGCCAGGGTGGTGTTGGGGTGTCAATGCTGACGTTAAGGAAATCGTTGCGGTTTCCCTCACATTTTACACCGACTCTGAGTGGCTTCCAACGTGCTTTGTGAAGGATAGTGTTAACGGCATAGTTCATCGACTTGTATCGCATCCGTACCACCCCCCCCCCCCCCCCGTATCGGTACGGCGCATCCTCCACGTCTTCTCTGGTCGCCCAGAGGTTGGCCGTAGGGACGGACAGGACACAGCAGCAGGAAACGCTGTAGTTGAGAGATAGCTGGTGGAGAGGAGGGATGCTCCGGCGTTGGTACAGAAGTTGTATCCGGTAGTAGTGCAAAGGCACTAATGGTATTGAAGGACGCTTTGGTGTAGAACCAGCGCATGTTAGTGTAGAACCAGCATACGTTTGTGTGGAACAAGAGAATGTTTTTGTTTGTCTAGAGCCCATCGCATGTTTGTGTAGAACCAGTGCATGTTTGTGTAGAACCAGTGCATCTTTGTGTAGAACCAGCAACCTTGTGTAAGGTTTTGGGTATTTGTTGTATCGTAATAATTTCATAAGTCATTACAAAGATGGTAATTATCCCAATGTGAGTGAGGATGCATTGCTGAATGATTTGCGTCATCCCAAGTGGATTAACAAAGTACTGAATATTACAGCACCTCTGTGGTTAATTATATTACCAACCATGTAAGACACCTCTTCCCTTCTGCTCTGCTGGAGAACGTCTTTGTAGAATAACGACGATGTGCAATTATTTGAATGGTGAGAGACGTGATCACATGAACCTCAGTTCTGTTTCCATAGTTTCTCTTTCTTCTAGTCCCAAGGGCTCGTCATCCTCGTAGCTCTCTCCTTCACTGTAGTCTGAGTCGACTTTCAGGGCAATTCAATCCTTTCTCTGGTTATTGTTAGGAATCGCTATAACCTTGTGCTCCTTGAATGTCTCGCGTCTATAAATTGATTTTAAAAGCCTCTTAAAGGTGGGACTCCGCTCCATGTTCACATTACAATGCACAAAAGAGCGGGAAAAGTGGGATTTTGAATGGCGGTTGCGTGCCATAATGGGACACTAAATATGAGAGCAAAGTGTTAGCGGTATGGAGGAATGCAAATGACCTTTCTCAGTTGGCGGATATGTTCCTTTAAGGTAATTCAGAGGCTATTGTGAGCCCCCCCCAGCTCGGTGGGGACCCCACTCTGAGCCAGGGCGGGGAGCACCTGCGTCGGGGTGAGTTACTGGGGTGTAGCTGTGTCATGACGATAATAACACCAGTCTTCATTGTGGGGACATCGTAACGGAGGGCCCAGCGTCGCCTCGTTCTCCCGCTCTTTAAACTCTGGAGACGAGGAGATCGTGTTCTGGAAGCCGCTGTCCTATTGATTATACAACCTATGTACATCTTATTGTATGTTGTACGTCCTCACAGTTAAAAATAGTACTTAGCATCGTGTAGTACCATAACCTAGCTATCTTTGTTGTGTACGGGGAATGGGTTAACCTAGTGATTGTTAGTGCTTGGCACTTGGTTCTATGAACATCCTTTATGTACCGACAGAGATATATTGTTTCTCTTTCTTCTGACAAATGGAATTATTGTAAGTCGATTTGGATAAAAGCGTCTGCTAAAAGCCCTCAATGCAAACATCTTCAAGGACGACGTCTTTCCTTGGGTCATGAGTTGTTTACGACTGGAGACGACGACAGCGCTCCCTGCTTCGTTCAGAAGAGCGGTTCTGTTGAACCGGAGCTGAGGTGTCGTTGGCTGAACGCCGCCGGACACGGGACTCGAAAACCCAAGCCGTGGCGGTTCAGAGCGGCGCGGTAGAGAGACCCGTTCCCCGGGCCAGAAGGGCCGCGTTCGCACAGCCCCGCCCCGCCCCGCCCCGTGCCCGTGGAACGTGCGATGGCCCCTGCAGCAGCCGCCCAACTAGCCTCCCGCGGTGCAGGAATGCAATTACCTACTGACCTAAATCACTCCCAAGGCTTCTGCACAGCGCGGCGCTCTGCTGTAGTTACTGACTCACTAGCGGCACACACACACACGGACACGGACATGTGCACACACACTGCAATGTATATGGACACGGACGCCTGTACACAAGAGCTCGCGCACTGTGTGTGTGTGTGTGTGCGTGTTAACATGGCAGACAGTTTCTGGAACCGATGGCGTGTAGTTAATCAACACGGCTGTATTTATCCTGCTGCTGAGCTGTCAATACTTAATTTATACCGGCAGTCGAGACACCTCAGCCCTGCTGATAGCGATCTGTTCCACCGGGCCGCTACACGCTGGGGAGGAGAGGCTCTCTGTTGGGTCCCATGCTGCTGTTGGTCTGGACCACGGAGGGCTCGGGCTGAAGGAGGCTCAGACTGGAGCAGGCTCCGACCGGTCCCTCAGCGGATTATTACCCTCTGGGTTTCGAAGTGACATGCATCCGAGATAATTTGCCTCAGTGTTGAACGGTAGCCTCAACACGGAGCTTATGTCGGTATGATCCTATCACCGGCGGTGGCCCATTGGTCAGCAGGTTGGGGTGTGTGCGCTAAGTGTCTGCTCTGAGGCCTAACGTTGATATCAGACTTAATCTTTAAATCCTCACCCTGACCTTGATTTGTAAGAGATATAATGTGTCAGCAACAAATACAATGCGTTGGCAGCGCTAGGTGCTAAAGTTAGCCTGTGCAGCGCCAGGTGCTAAAGTTAGCCTGTGCAGAGCTAGGTGCTACAGTTAGCCTGTGCAGCGCCAGGTGCTAAAGTTAGCCTGTGCAGAGCTAGGTGCTACAGTTAGCCTGTGCAGCGCCAGGTGCTAAAGTTAGCCTGTGCAGCGCCAGATGCTACAGTTAGCCTGTGCAGCGCTAGGTGCTACCGTTGGCCTGTGCAATGCTAGGTGCTACAGTTAGCCTGTGCAACACTAGGTGCTACAGTTAGCCTGTGTAACACTAGGTGCTACAGTTAGCCTTTGCAGCGCTAGGTGATAAAGTTAGCTCAAGCCTTTGGATCATGCCTTAATATAATCTCACTAGCGTCTTCAAACTAACATTACAAATTCAGAACTAAAATATTCTTCGAATGAGGTTGTATGAAACCCTGTTAAATGTTTTATCACATTTTTTATTCAAAATAGTATTATTCTCAAAAAGACATCTTCTTTTTTGTCCGGACTTCCTGAAGATGGAAAAACCTTTTTTATTTATAAAAGGTCATTTAGTTATCCGTTAATAATTTACATTTCCTTCGCAAGCCTTCGGTCGCCGTTGGAGCATGAATCTTTAATAGTGCGCGGACATGCCTGGCTGTGTAACCTAGGCATGTCCATTCTAAGGAAGTTTACTGAATACACACCGTCAAATGCTAAGTTAACTTATGAACGTTTTAGAATGGAATAAACTGAAATTGAAAGTAGTCCAGCAAATATTAAATTATTAATTTCCCCTTTCGTGGAATAAAGATTTAGGAAGATTAAAGACATAGGGAATCTCCCTGCACTTATTGTATGTTGTACGTCCTGGCAGGTAAAAATAGTACTTAGCTAGGATAAGATGCTACAAGATGCTATCTCTGTTGTATACGGGGAATGGGTTAAACTAGCGATTGTAAGAGCTTGGCACTTGTTTCTATGAACATCCTTACTGTACCGACAGATATATTGTTGATCTCTTTCTTCTGACAAATGGACTTATTGTAAGTCGCTTTGGATAAAAGCGTCTGCTAAACGCCGTGAATGTAAATGTAGAATATCCGTAAACCGATTCTGGACTCCAGAATGGCCTAAGATGATGAGAGCAGTTGACTTTTCAACCAACTACGCTGTTGTGGCAATATTGTAGCATCCATTTACAGAAGCGCTTCAGATTAATTGGTATCTTGATTGCAAAGTTGATAATTGAGTTTATGAAAAGAAGTTAGTTTTTTTTTTATTTTTGGAGTAAAGATTAGTGTTCCCCTTGTGAGCGATTTTATTTTTACCAGTACAAATTAAAAACCATTACAGAGGATGCGAAGGTGATGATTTGAAAAGGAATAAAATGGTAGAAAATATAATTATACACAATAGTAGATAAGATTGTCTTTGTTTCTTTACTATAGTAGCCTATAGTAATGCATCCATTAGTTCTAGTACTACACATTGCCCATTGTAACTGTACCAAATACTTCCTAGTACTATGCCCATTAGTACTGTGATGCATTTGTACTTTGAACCAAGTACTGCATCAATGCAGAGCCACCCATAATTATTATGCTGGGTACTATACCTAGTATTCCATCTGTTGGTACTGTACAAAGAACCGCATTGATAAGTACTGTACGTAGTACTGTAGCTTTTGGTACTATTCCTAGTACTGTACCATTGGTACTACACGTAGTATTGTACGTAGTACTGTACTTGAGGTTAAACGTGTCCAGTTCTAAATACCCTTGGGCATCAGGACAGAGCCTCGGTGGATCCGGGGAGATATCCTCTGGGCTCTACTCTTCCTCCATGTAAACCAGACTGCCTCGCTGGTCCACTGAACAAGCACTTAGGGGGGCCCTGACGGAGCCGTGGCTCCTGGCGGCTTCCTGCTGGGGGTTCTGTGTCAGAGAGAGTACTCTGGCTGGGAGTGGGGAGACGAGGATAACACTGGTGTGATGAGGTCACTGCTCACAATAGAGAAGGGTGTTTGTTGGGTGCTCTCTCTCATATTTTAGTGGGCACTAGGATTTGTAGTTGACATTTAGCATTTCTCGCTTTTCTAACCAGTGGACACTCAAAGCGCTTTACAATTTTACCTGACATTCACCCATTCATGCACACATTCACACACTGACGGTGGTGTCCACCAAGCAGGGCGACAGCCAGCTCGTCTGGAGCAGTCAGGGTGAGGCGCCTTGCTCAGGGACACCTCGACACGGAGCTGGGGATCGGAGCAACCTAGCAACCTTCCGGTTACCAGCCAACCCGCTCTACCTCCTGAGTCTCATGCCACAATATGTCTTGCCAACTATTATTATTACCATTATCAGCAATTCAGCTGACATACTACTTTCACTCGTGATTGATGGCACCATTCTTCGTATGTTGATGGCAAAGTACCGGCAAAGTGCCGGGACTGTGATGGCGGCGTTTCGGTGGACTCCCGCCGTTGGCCTATTTATTCAAATGGGATCAAAAGTATTCTCTTGGAAATTCATCCATCTTAAAGTGAAACAAAGAGCCTTTTGAGTGTTTAAATGACTTTTCCTTTGACCTGGGCGAACTCTTTAGAATTGAGCTTAATGCTTTCCGGTGCTGTAGAGATCACTCACACTTGATAGCAAATTGCTCCATGTCCCAACATTTAATGGCAGTGATAATTTCATCTTTATCTTTCGAGTTCCTACATGAGCCATTGAAGCCAAATGCTCCCACCTTCGTTATCTTAATGGACTTGACATTTAATAAATTGCTTGGTTTTATTTGAATATATATAGAGAGCGAAATATAATACTTTAAAATTGAGTAATTTCAGGTTTTTTTTATGAATGTGAATTAACTTCTGAGTCTAACTGTCAAATATCCATTTGGATCCATTTTGGCAGGCAGACGGGTGGCAGTGGCATGATGAGTTCACTTTAGTCCAATCACAATAGACTGGTCAGGTTGCAATAGCTCACTACCTGTCAGCAGTTCATTCATAAAATGAGACATTGAGGTGAAAGGCATTCACTCTTACAGTGCAAGGTTTGGACTTGAGAAAATAATCTTGCCTTTACCAAAGCTTCATACAAGAAGAGTTCCAAGATCCTTAATATAACTGCAGTGGGGAGGGTTGCAGGAATGGTACTAATTGTTTTTGGCTGTGTTTTTAAGAGTTGCCATGGCTGCAAGTGTCTCTGGTTCTTAATGTATGGAACCCTCTAGATTCTAGAACATCCTCTCCGTTACTTAAGTCATGATTCAATCATCATTCCATAGTCGGTGTAAAAAGATTTGTTTTTTTGTATTGTTGTTTACGAATGCTCGGCCCTGAAAGTAAATATTTAAGTGGCACTAGAGTATAGTTGTGCTTTTATTTTGTAATTTTTATTCAAGGTTTAACTCCCACTGCTCTTGCTAAATATGAATAATATTGTGCGTGCCAATATGTCCGCAGTGATGTCTTTTCTTTTTCTTTAATGTTTATAGTCTTTGCGAATCAGACTGAGATGATCTGGTTGTGTAAAAATATACAGCGGCAGGTTTTAATTAATCCTTTCAAACTTGTTCACGAGTTCAGAGTTTATCTTGACATTTACCTACAAGCATAAAGTAGAATGTTCAAAGCTCAAAATAAAATTGCTTTAAACTATTTATACCCTCTTATTAAAACGGTTTTAGTTTCAACATCTGGTTTTCATTAAACATTTTTAAGTGAGAATTGTGCTCTCAAATAAGATCACTCTTTAAATGATGGTTTAATTTATAGAAGACTATCATGTGCCTTCATGCTAATCATCCGTGTTTTCTCTTAAAGATTAAAACGTTACACACCATGTAGAATCAAGAAACGCTCAAGTGTTTGTTATATTCATTAAACATGTGGCTATGGTGTTCGATCCCCGCCAAAAGGTTCTGGGTTTGATCCCCAAACCCAGTCGACCTCAGTAGGCCTCCTTCATCTAGGAACACGCACGCACACACACGCACAGTCGCATGCTTCACACTCAAACTGACACACACACACACACACACACACACACACACACACACACACACACACACACACACACACACACACACACACACACACACACACACACACACACACACACACACACACACACACACACACGTGTGTTGTTGACTGAGTGGGAGAGGGGGCGGGGCTCCCTCTGGTATTCTCAGCTCTGCGTGGGGGAATCTGACACCGTCAATTTATCACAACTAAAGCAGTCCCCACCACGCACAAACCCAGAGTCTTCACGCACACTCCTCAAACACATCACACACACACACACCTCAAACACATCACACACACTGCACTCATCTGGGCCCTAGGGCCCCCCCCCCCCCCCCACCTGTATATAATCTAAATGTAGGACGTTCCCTACGCCACAAATAGACGTTTCAGCCTCCTTTATTATTATTATTCGTATTATTAATTTATTTGTTATTATTTTGTAACTTTAGGTTTGTCACTTGCAGGCAAAAGTTTATTTCTGCCTTTCGATATAAATCTTTCTCTATTTATTTTTTATTTTTTATTGCTGTCGTTCTGAGAGATAATTATTGTGACAGGAGTGAAATGTCAACGATAAATGTAGAATTCTAATCAACTGAAAAAATAAATATATAAAGTCACCTTATTTCTGGTGACGGCTCTGCTGTCTGAGTGCTGAGTGCTGTCGTAGTTTAACCTCCAAAGCATCTCTCTGTGTCTCCTCAGACCGTAGTTTAACCTCCAGATTTCCTCTCTCTGTCTCTCCTCAGACCGTAGTTTAACCTCCAGATTTCCTCTCTCTGTCTCTGCTCAGACCGTAGTTTAACCCCAGACCTCCTCTCTCTGTGTCTCCTCAGGCCGTAGTTTAACTTCCAGATTTCCTATCTCTGTCTCTCCTCAGACCGTAGTTTAACCTCCAGATTTCCTCTCTCTGTCTCTCCTCAGACCGTAGTTTAACCCCAGATCTCCTCTCTCTGTCTCTCCTCAGACCGTAGTTTAACCCCAGACCTCCTCTCTCTGTGTCTCCTCAGGCCGTAGTTTAACCTCCAAAGCTTCTCTCTCTGTGTCTCCTCAGACCGTAGTTTAACCCCAGATTTCCTCTCTCTGTCTCTCCTCAGACCGTAGTTTAACCCCAGACCTCCTCTCTCTGTGTCTCCTCAGACCGTAGTTTAAAGCCCTTCTCTCTGTGTCTCCTCAGTGTCTGCTCCTCAGTGACCTGCTCCTCTCCTCTCCAACATCAAGGTGAGTCCTGCTCTGTCTTTGAAGAGAATACTTCAGACGCATCGATTCCTGTCCTGTTATCATGTAAACATCCCCCATCTATGATATAGAGAACTATTTAGTCATGTTTTAAAGAAAACCATCCACCGGGCAGTGTAGCCACTTAAATGAAAAGGTCAGTTAAATCATTTTCTATTTTGGTTATCGGTGTTTTAATGTAATTAAGAGCAATAAAAGAGCAATTAGACAAGAAACTAGATCTTGTTCACAAAAAACAAGATTATGCAGCTAGGAGAAGCTAGCTGGTTCCACCGTCCAGATACATTCCACAGCAGCGTCGCTCCACGGCGTCTGTGACCTCCACCAAAAGCTGGCTGTGACCTCCACCCCCGGCCGTGTATTTGTAGCCCAAAGGTCGTGAGTTCGATCCCCGTCATCGGCTAGTGTCCTGGAGTGAGTTGCGTACTTGTGTGTCCACGTGATTAAAGCCTCGCTCTGTGGGAATGTTTAACAAACAAGAACCTATTCAGAAACATCCTTTAAGCACACTGGATGCAGAATGTTTGAAATATGCTGAATTGCGCTACTGCCGTGACCATCAACACACACAGTTTGGGAAAGATTATTGTGCATTTCATTGAACATACATGACATTCATTATTGTTAAATCTGTCCCAAATGGTTGCACATTTGTTGAATATGTTTTATATATTTAAAACATTTACAAGGGACATGCTCTTACACCAGATGAACAACTAAGCATATTTCTTTAAGGACAGACAGATTTCAGACTGAAACAGACGTATTATGCAAAAGGACTTATCTGCTATTCTTTCCGCCAACTATGAGTTTGGTTTTAATGCCACATCGCTATGGAAACCACAGGCTCCTACTTAAGGTTGAAGTGTCTGTGTAACAGACAGGTCAACGGTGTCATTCGAAGACATTCTGAAAGTAGTTGAGTCGGACACCGTCGCCCGACCTCAACGTGTTTGGAACTTGATGAAGCTTCCCTGTAGCGTCATGTGACCCCCCCCCTCTCTCTCCCAGCATGCCCTGGGGCGTCGGCCCTGGGGAGAGGGGCAGGCCTTGTTGTAATCAGATGGCGGCGTTTCCTCCGCCCTGAGACCAGACGCTCATGTTTAGACCGGTCGGGGTTGTTATTCACAGGAGACGTTTGTAGAACTTCCCTACCTTTTTTAGGGAAGTGGGACTCAGACAGGGTTACGCTGTGGAGAAAAATATATAAACCAGGGGCAAATTGAAAGGGAAGAATAACCAGAATGTGTGGTTTGGATTGTACCTAAACATCCCAATTATCAACGTATCAACCTCATTAAATGTTAACTGGAATGTATTTATAGCGTGCTTCTCTCACCTTTTGGCCTCTCAAGGCGATTTACAATGGGTGCCTCAGATTCACCCATTCATTCTCCCATTCAATCACACATTCATAAAACCATTCATGCATACATTTATACACGATATTCACCCATGTCATCAATCATTCATAAACCCATTCCTACACACATTCATTCACCCATGTAATCAAACATTCATAAACCCATTCCTACACACATTCATTCACCCATGTAATCAAACATTCATAAACCCAAACCCATTCCTGATGCACATTCAATAACACATTCATACACCCATTCATTCACCCTTTCAGCTCGTCGGGAGCAGCTGGGGATGGTGTTTTTGCTCAGGGACACAACCGCAGTTAGCAAGGAGGAGCTGGGCATGGAACCAGCAACCTTCCAGTCGCGTTTGTGGTTCGGTGTGGATTGAGGGGTACCTGAGCTGTACCCATGGTGCTGCGGGGTCCAGGAGACTGAAGGAGGAGGGGAAACACTGTCACCTATCTTCAACTACCTCTGTCTATTCAGGCCCATTGCCCTACTAGCCAATCTGCAGTCTAAGATACACTAGTTAGGCTCATTGCCTAAATAACCCTCCTGCAGTCTGAAATGTGCCTAACTAGTTTGGGTTGTTGCCTAACCCTAGCCCTCTAGCAGTCTCCAAGATGTGCTAGTTTCCCTCGTTGCCTCACTGTTGAAGAACAAGAGTGTTTAGAAGAAGGCTTGAGTGTTTCTTGGTCGTGACTTGCCCCGGGGTCTGTCTTGGATCGGGGTTTTAAATAGCGGCGCCTCTTTATCTGAATGGACGCGGTGCTCCAGATACCTCCGGACCGTCTGGGGAGCGGGTCTGGGGAATTGTCTTCTGCCCTCCTTTTTAGGAAATATTATAATCGCTCGCTTGTGTTCGTTACCAAAAAGTCATTCATCTCAATCTCAAGTTCATGTCTACATCGATTAATTTACACACTCCGCGGCCCAGTCAAAGTTGATTTAACGAGCAGAAGGAAGTTGCTTCCGTAGAGACACTCGTTATCTGTGACTAGCATCACAACAGCTGCTTGTCTCATAGTCTAACCAAGTAACCGTCAAGCCCAGCCTCCTAACCACCAGTTGAAGTTGACCTCGTCCATTTTATGGACGCTACATACTCTTTTCTCTGTGTGGCTCTTAATCGCATGGACAGTCTCAAAGGGCATAATAGGCCATCTAGTCATGAAGACCCTTAACCCTAGAAACTCCCTTAGTCGTCAAGAGGGAACGCAGGGGGAACTCTCCTTCCAGGGTGTTTAGGAGAGCCATGGGTGACCCCATCACAGCCGCACCTGGCCAGGTGACCCCAAGACAGCGGCATGCTCAAACAGAAGCTGTATTCGAAATCGTCCCCTATTCACTCACTCACTATTCCCTATATAGTGTTCATGATATAGTGCACTATATAGGGAATGAACAAACGAGAATTCGGACACTACGCTGAACATTTCTACTTGTCATTTGCGTCAGTAAATGCGCCAGGTATTTGTGTGACGCAGACAGACGTGCTCATATCATGTCAACAAATTGGGCACTCACAAGGTAAGCTGGAGGTTATATTGATGTTGAATGTTACATCCTTGATCAAGTTTTTTTTTAAATTAATTTTGAATGTTACATTTTCTGTTGTTAAATCCCAAATAAATTGTTGACATTTCTAAACGAAAGCCGGAGACTCCATCATTAAATGTATTAGTTTTTCGCGGTTATTCAGCTTCTTCTTCTCCTCCGGAAAAACACGACCACATTGCATTGTGGTATACGGGAGTAACACGTAGGGAACATCATATGTGCACTCAAATGTTTGGTATTTTAAGTGCACTATATAGTACATGAAATTAACCACTGAGAATTCGAACACCACTACAAAATGGCGAGCACCCTATAAAGTGCACTATATCCGATAGGGAACGATTTCGAACACAGAGTGTCATCCACGGCTGTAGAGAGCATGTGTGTTATCTGATGATGATAATACTAATGCTACTACTACTACTACACTGCTAATCATACTACTACTACTACTGTGTTCCGTCTCAAGGTCAGAGGTCATAGGTCAGGAGGTGTGGGATGATGCGGCCTGGTGAAGGCCTGAAACTGTGAACGGGTTTAAGGACTTTACAAACACAACCGACTTGATTCAATGCTTGTTTTTGCTGTCCCAGTATTAGTGAGTTGTTGTCTGTCTCAGAGTGAGTCTCCTTGTGTTCGGGGCGTAGAGCCAGTGAGCTCCAGTCCATCCTTCAGGAGATCTCTGAGGGATCCCGTGGGTCATAGATTCGGGGTCTTTCCACTCGGATACGGCCGGTCAGACCCTCGGGTTCAGAACTCTTCTTCATTGTGAGTTACATTTACGTGTTGACGACTCACGTTCTGTATGAAAACCTTTACATTACCTTTTGTTTTTGTTTTGTAAAACTAAAAAGGGGCATTTTAATGTTTTTTTTAATGTCTGCTACCGTCTCCTGTTTCTTCCAAATGTCCTGTCTGGGATTAATTACGTACATCTTGTACCAAACACCTGTAGGATGAGACCTACAGGAATAATATGTGTGGAGGTGCACATGTATCAGGCAGTACATATACATTACTACACATACATTATATAGGTCCATCTCTTCCAGGACCTGTCTAATGTATGTGTGCATCCACATACATTAGAGCGGTTCTCCTCTCCAAGGACATGTCTAATGTATGTAGAGGTAATCATGCATTTGACAGGTCCTCCTCTTCCAGGACCTGCCTAATGTATGTGCATGTCCACATATATTAGACAGGTCCTAGGGCAACTGGGGGACAACGACGTACAACAACAAAGTGCAGTCATAGCGTGTAACGTACGATCAAAACAAACATTGCGTGTGTGATTGCTGTGCGATTCAGCCGCCCATCTGCACTTCACCAAATCAGCCAGGAGGATCCAGTGATCTGTGGACAACACGTCAACAGGACACGGCGGAGATCGGCAAAGCTGCGGCTGATTAAGAGCGGTGTTGACGCCGGGGGCTGACTGGCCCGGGCCAGTTTTAACCGGATTAGCACTGCTGAGTAAACAGCAACAGCGAACGGTCAATTAAGTATCACGGAGAAGTGCAAAAACACATCTCCGGGGAGGGCGGAAGTTTCCTTTTCAATTAATCTTCTTGGGATGGGGGCAGAGGTCAGGGGGAGACATAGGGAGAAAGGGAGAGGCGAATCGGGAGATTAACGGGCTAACCACTGGGCCCTAAGCCTAAGACTCGTCGTTTAAAAACAGGCGGTCCGACGCCCGCCAAATGTTTTTGGACAAACAGATTGTTGGCCCTTTTGTGTTTTTCCCACTCAAAGGTTGGGAACGAAGGATGAAAATATCATAGAAATAGATAAGAGGGATCCTAGAATGATTCACGGTTGATCCGATGTGTCTCCAAGTTCATGATTAATGTCGAGGTCTTTCAGCTGGCCTGGCCGACGAACAGCTTTAAACTGACGTTTGAAAACTGATCCAACTGACTTTCAGTTTTCTTGAACGATAAATAAACAATGAAAAGTACATGTGTATATATATATATTAATAAATATCATTTAACAGTAACCCTACATTTCACATTAAAACAACCAAAAATCATTGTAAAATGTGGTTCTGTATATATATTTAGAACTTAATGTGATTATTGCCAGAACCTTCCAAAAAAAAAAAATACATGATGAAAATGTTATTTTGGCAATATATATTAATAAATTATGATTTACATTAAAACTACATTTTTACATTAAAACAGCAACAACGGATTAAGTTGACTATAGTGACTATAAATACATTTCATCTTCCTCAACCCGTTTCTCGCTCTGGCAGTTGGGGAAGGTGCAACACTTGGCAGAGCCAGGTGTTGCGTTCCGCAGCGATCCCGCGTCGTCTGGCAGTGCGTTTGACAGGATTGTTTAACGTAAGCCTCTGTTTTAACGCGTTATTGTGCGCTCGTCCTATACACCAGGGGACAGGAGGTGAAGAATTAATACAGATCACTGGCTGATTTTCCCCCATTGTTTGTGCGTTTGTGTGAGTGTGTGGACCGCCGCCAAAGGAATGCAGAGACAGATGGGAGAGGGCCTGGCTTGTGGTTCCTGAGCAAGAGGAGTTGGAGATTGGAGACAATGTCTGAGAGTTAAAACAGAAAACAAATCTAAATCCAGCTGCTTCTCTTCATACCGTCTTTTCTAACGTAAGAGTGAAATCGAGGCGATTCCGGAGGCTACGGCACCGGGGGAGAATCGACTGTCGTCCATGCGCGTCAAACGTTTCTGTGTGTGTGTGTGTGTGTGTGTGTGTATTCGAAGTGTGTGTATATTCTAAAAAATAAAAATCCTCCTGAGCTGCGATTTCCCTTCCTTAGCGTCTTTTATAATCTGTTCTAAAGGGATTCTCTTCGCCAAAGTCATCCCCATTCTGCCAACAACAAAATGTTATCAATAATAAGTTGATTCGGGGCCTCTCCTCGCCAGCAGTGCGACTGAGGGGGGATTACGCGGCCGAGCCCAAATCCAGTTTAAGAAGGAATGTGTATCGCTCACGGAGGATTCAGGGGATAAGCCTGTAATGTGGAGAGGCTGTCGCAGGGCCAGGCTCACGCCGTCTACCATTCACTTAAAACCTCCTCCTCCTCCCCTTCGCGGGACCCTTTGAGGGGGAGACGGCGTCCGTTAGACGCACCCCGTGACGCTAACAGACGTTGGTCGTCGGAGTTCCCTGTGGCGGTTTGGGTTCGATAAGGTCTGTTGTGTACAAAGAGGGTTCATCGCTGAAGTGATTCACCTTGTCTGGCCGGCGGCTCAAAGAAGAGTGCGCCTGGCAGACTGTGGGCATCGAACCCAGTGCCTCCGTCTAGGAGTCACTCTCAGCAGCTCTGCCCTCGCACCACACCTACTGGAGGTCGAAGTGACGTCCATTCAGTCCCATTCCATCAGTCCAATATCGTGTCAACGATATCTTAACGTCGACCGCCACAGTGGGAGAATGGGTCCGTTCAGATCAGAGCGGCATCGGCCCATTGGTTGAGTCAGAGTTCAGCAGCGATGGAGTTTTAATAGATCGCCGAACACCGTGAAGTTCATGAATTTGCTCTTCCAAGAACTTTCCAAAAAGTCCTAAAAATACACTCCAATATGGTGAGGAGAGATTACCCCCCCCCCCCACACACACACACACACACACACACACACACACACACACACACACACACACACACACACACACACACACACACACACACACACACACACACACACACACACACACACACACACTCTACCACCACCATCATTGAAAGTGGCCTGTCTAATTGCAGACTAGATTGACTTCATCGTAACTCATTTCCCAAGATGGTGACCGCACAGGCAGTCATTGTGGCTCGTCCACGGGTCTTATCGTTGTTTGTGCGCCCGGGGCGATAATTAAGTCCACCTCTACACTCGGAACGACTTCTGGTATCTCGGCGCTCCCTCGGAGACAGAGATTCCAGCGAGATTCCGATGGCGTTCTAAATTACACCGTAGTGTTGGGATTGGGTATTTGCGTCTTCCTGTCAGACCCCAGTGTGTTTAATTGTCGCCTAGATCGCGTGCTAACTACCCCCGTACGCTACACCCCCGCCCAGAGACACTCGTCTTCACAGCTCGGCCTGGATAGAGACATTGAGCTGGTTTATCCTGTCGTTGTGAGGTGCTCTTCATAACGAGGCCGAGTCTAACTGAATTCTGATTCAGATGGATGTTGGCGAGTTTGTTCGATGTTTGTGACTTTATTGTACTGGTATCTCTTTCAGCCGGCCATTTTGTTACGTGTAGTAGTTTCATATGTGTCATGTGGTGTAGGTAGTGTAATGTTTGATTGTTGTTTTCCCAGTATATCTCCCTGAAGAAAAGGTCCCGGGTTCAAACCCCTGAGCTCTGCGGTCTCAATGTGAGGCGTCGCTGGGCTCGATGACACCTGACCCCTGGCTAATGCAGCTCAATCTGAAGGTGCTTTGTGTAGCTCCAACAAAACCAGTCTCTTTGGATAAAAGCGTCTGCCAGATGGCTGTATGAAGGAAAAAGAGGAGGTATTGTGACAGCAACAGCTGCTGAGGTGATCGCAATGTGTTTGTCCTCGTGGCTTTTCAGGAGGGCTTAACCAATGAAGTGGGGTAGCGCCGAGCTAATTAAACCGCTAATATTAGTATGATCCTGTGTAGCGCTAATTGCCGAGCTGGTCTGTGAACGCACGCTCCGTCTTCCCCCCTCAGAACGGTGTTTTGTTTGTCTCTGCGCTACGATATCGATAAAGTTGACAGAAGGTATGTGCACGGACGAGACGAGGTCTCACTGGCCTCAGATCTCCTCCCACAGTTCGCGTTCTGCCTTGAACTGGAGTCGAGTGAAGTAGATATCTGTCACGGTATTGATTCGAGACCCCGTCTTGCTTAGTGTTTATGCTAATATATATTTTTAAAAGTCTTGTTATTTACCCCAGTGTTGTGGGGAGAGAGGCGCGGTGGCGTCGGCTTGTTTGTGTGTTGTGTTTTTTATTTGTGATGTGTTTTTATTTGTGATGTATCTTCCGCTGTCACTCAGCCAAACTCCCGAGATGGAATGGAAGATAAACTCCCGGGACCTTCTCATCTCCACCAGTCGTGCGGTGCAGAGCAAATACAGCCGGCGCCATTTGATACGTCCCCCGTGTCAATACGCGCTGTCACTCACAATTAAAGTCGCACGCCGGTATTTACAGGCGCTGCTGTCATTAGGGAGCAAAGGCCAACCGACGCAACGGAGAACTGCGGAACACTCGTTTCCAAAGCAGCCTTTAAAGAAGTTTTGGCGCCGCGTGTAAACGCAGAAATTAACTTATGAGATGGGTTGTGTTTCCCAGCTCAGAGCGGGCTGGTAGGAGCTGGTACTTTCTCCCGCTTTATTTCTCCGGGAAGATGAATTAAAACTGCCAGAAAAAAAGAAAATGTCGCCGGGCTGGGAGAGGATTAGAGTGTGAAATACGTTCTCCGCTTACAAGTGATCGTCGCGTTCATATTCATGTGTAGAAGCGGAGTGTAACCAAACAAACGCAATGAGCTGTGATGGAATGCGTGCAATGAGGCCTTTCGATAATGTCAAACCGCTAAGTCCCGAGACGGTTTGATGAGTCAATGGCTGTGAAGACACTCCGTCGCTCAGTCACGACGCGGAGAAGGAAAGGGTTCTTCGGTGGACGGTGAGAGTAAATACTCACCTGCATCCTGACTTATGACCAGCGTGGAGGGACCTCAGTTTGAGTCCTCAAACGGGAGTGTCCAAGAAACGGGAGAGAGGGAGGCAGTGGGAGAGTCGGGCGGGGAGAGAGGCCGGGGGGGGGGAGACATGAGGGAGATGGAAAAAGGGAGAAGGAGCGAGGGAGAGACAGGAGGGAGACAGAGGGGCATAGGGAGAGTCATGAGGGAGAAGTAGGGAGAGAGAGATACAGGGTAAGGGACAGGAGGGAGAGAGAGAGAGAGAGGCAGATTGAGACACAGCTCAGGTCAGAGAGAGGGGGAAAGACCTTGTTTGGGTTAGAGAGAGAGAGCGCGAGCGAGAGAGAGAGACAAAGCTTGGGTTAGAGATGCTGGGAGAGAGAGAGACACAGAGTGGGTTAGAGAGAGAGATTCCATATAACTACCTTTTTAAGGCGGAGGATGAACTCTGGCTCACGGTTTAAACGGTTTAATCAGCTGGTGTGTGTGTGTGTGTGTGTGTGTGTGTGTGTGTGTGTGTGTGTGTGTGTGTGTGTGTGTGTGTGTGTGTGTGTGGCCCAGGGAGGTGTAGCAGCAGCTCTGCGGTCCCCTCAGCCTCCTAATCTCATTGTAACGCTTATCAGCTGCTCGACACAATAGCTAATGGGGGAAAACAAGCGGCTGTCTGCGTGTTAATCATTCCATTAACCCGCGCATTATCTGCACTCCTAATTACTCTCATTAGAGAGGGATTTGCACCCAGAGTGTGATCGCTTTCCCTCGCGCACGCATGCAAACACTTGAACGCACAAACACACACACACAAAAAACACATGCACACACAATGGCAGACTAGATTTGCAGGGAAGCACACGCGCACACAAACAGTCGCATGGGTACACACACACACACATGCAAACACATGAACGCACATACGCAAACACAAAGGTGCGCTAGAGTTGCACGCACGCGCCTGCGCAGACACACACATGCGAACAAACATGCACACACACGCATGCACGCAGGCATGCACGCACAAGAGACACACAGACACACACACACACACACAGGTGCAGAGAGTTTTCGCACACAGACAGACACACACACACCACGTAGCACAGCACACACGGCCAGGGAGGGGCAGGGATGGTTCCTCCAGTGAGCTGGGGCTGTGCCAGATGGAGTTTCCCTGTTTCTGAAACCAAAATACCCTCCTTTGCGTCATCCTGTCGGTCGCTCCACAAACGTCTCCATCATCCAGCTCTTCGTGCCACCAGAAAACACCAATTCATCATTTGAATATAACGAGAATCACATGGCACATCCCATGCAACGGTATTCACTGAGTTTCCCCAAACCGTCCTCAGACGCTTGGGAGTCTCTCCGTTAGAGGGTGACTCAATGTAAATAGTGGAATGTAAATAAGTGGCTATACGGGGTGCACAAAGGCCCTTTGAACACAGCCAGCACTCTCCGTGCTTCAGATCAACCCAGGCAAATATTGACACCGTCGGCTATACAAATGATCAGTTGAAGAGAGCACAGATAGAGTGAAGACCGCAGTGGCAGTTAAAAGGTGCTATCTCCGATCTGCGGAGCTGATTGGTGCAGAGTTACCTGACCGCAACGCCGCCCTGCGTGCTAATTAGACCGCGTGGCGTGGATGAGGCTGATGAGCCCAGGGAGCACAGGTAACCCTTTGTTAGCAGACAGGTGACGCTAATCACGGGGACATAGAGCCGTTGGGAGCCGTTGGGATACTTTAGGGCCCCCAAACGACCTGATGCTGTGCCGTGAGGCCCCTGTGGATGACATTAAGGTCCTTGTGGATGACCTTAAAGGGGTAGTTCAGAATTTTGGACACAGGGCCTGATTCCCAAGTTAGCCTTGGTGTTCTTTATCATTGGAGACGGTTTTCAACACATTTCATTCAGTCCTTCTATTTGTTGCTAGCCTGCTAATTAAACAGTCGTACCCACCCCACACTACACCCGAGGCTAATCAACTATAACGCCAGACGGTCGATGTAAATGTCTGTGTTGATAGAATAATGTTAGAAATAAAACCAACCTTACATTGCATTTTGAGGGACTTGCTGTGTCTCAGCAGCAGTGTTATATTCCTGGTAGTAGGCTACAGCAGCGGCGGACTGATACCTAGGTTAAATTCCACTGCTGCTGAGAAAGTAGTCCCTCAAAATGCGATGATTCATGCGATGCAAGGTTAGTTTTATTTCTGACATTATTCTATCAAAACAGACATTTACATCTATAGTCTGGCGTTATAATTGATTTACCTCGGGTGTACTGTGGAGTGGATAAGACTGTTTAATTAGCAGGCTAGTATTGCCCGTTGCCGTGCGCTAGCCTAGCACGAGCGAACTCTGCAACTAGAAGGACTGAATGAAATGTGTTGAAAACTGTCTCCAATGATAAAGAACACCAAGGCTCACTTGGGAATCAGGCCCTGTGTCCAAAATCCCGAACTACTCCTTTAAGGTCCTTGTGGATGTACTTAAGGCCCCTGTGTTCCCTGTGGTTGTACTTAAGGCCCCTGTGGATGAATTTAAAACAGGCGAGCGGGCTCCCGTTCAGACGAGGGGGTGGAGGTGAAGATAAGTGGTTGTCATTATGGATTAACACATCCCCACACAGTGTATCTGAAGTATTAAGTGTCGTGTTTAGGCGGGTCGCCTCGGCCTTCTTCCTATTTAAGTGCAGCTAGCTCCAACGTTTCACGCGTTTCACGTTGATTCCTGGTCACAAACCTGCGTAATTTCCTTCCGAACACACCTTGATATTGACGTTCAGCTTCCGAGCCGTAGAGGGGAAACTCATGCGGTGTATTTATGTTCTTGACCGATTCGTTGCACGTAAGCATGGCCGTATCTAATGGAAGTAAAGTCCCATTTAAATGGACATGGTGAGGGTAATTCTGTGGTTTCAAATATGAATGGAGAAGGAAAGATGTTGTTGAGTCGATGTTCCTGCCCTGCAATGCCGTAGGCTGTTGTGTGTACAACAAACATTAATTATGTACACACTTTGAGACTTAAGTATGATCGTCTTCCAGGTACTGTCAGCCGAATCAATATTCATCATGTAGTACACGTCCTGCAGAATGAGTAAATAAGTACACTCACTGTTTCAATATCAATTAGGAAAGATCTCCCAGAGATGTAAAGGTGCTTATCAGGTCTTCAGCCCAAAGCAACGTTATGTAACAGAGCACTGCAAACTAAGTTGTGCCCTTGGTCAGACAGTAAATGTTCTTTGGCAGGTGGAAACGTGGCTGCTTGTTGCCAAGGCCTGGCTATCCTTTATGGCCAGAGAAATTGGTCCAGGCTGGAATTTGCAATCAAATGGGTTCATTTGGTTGAATCTTTATAGTTAGCAGTGACAGAGCTACCAAAGCTCCACTGTTAATATCCTTTACATGCTGTTGAGGTTCTCCTGAGCAAGGCTTTGGGTATTTCACATGAAGCGCTGATCTACCTGCAACACAACATGTAGGATGTTTCTATAGAGAGTTTTCCTTATTAGATTACATTAGAGGAACTTGATCTAGTTAACAGGCGAGTTAATTTGGGATTCTTTCTTATTTTCCACTTCCTTCTCAACCTAATTTCTGCTTGGGTTGAATCTTTATCCGTAGGAACACAGCGAACACACTAATTAGTGGGAGGATGGCTGGTTTGTATTTGTAGATGTGTTCTTTGTTCTTTGATGCTTTATTCCACTTTTGGGGCCTCTCTCTGTGTGTGTTGGTGTCCCCGGCTGGGAGCTACAACATGGAGTTTTACCAGCTGCTTTGAGTCGTGAGAAACCCTTGTTGGATTGTAATTTGGCACAAACGAAACAAAAGCTAAGGTAAGAGGTCACACCAGGTTCAGGTGTGACCACTCTGATGAGGAACTCTGGGCTTTAAGGAACAGAGATCAGTGGTGGTGGTGGTTTGCTAGAGAAAGGGGAGTAAGGGGAAACTTGCGGTCGTTGTTGGGGACGTTTGACACACTGCGTACTCAAAGGTGAGACAAGGTCTTGAAGTCGTTGTCGTGTGTCTGACGTGTCTGTAGTCATGTGTTTGGGAGGCGCTGAGCCGGGCGTACACAAACAAGAGTCTCCACGTACGACATGGAACAAACAAAGACTGCAGCTCTATTATTCTCCCTCTATATTCTTCTTGATATATTGTCTGTGTTTCTGTAAGTGAGCAAAAGCAATCAATTCCAGTACTCAACAACAGGGTTCGTCTAACTACAAGGGCTACCACAGTTGGACAGCCACACCGATGAAGGAACAGTTCCACAGGAGATGGGTTAGAACACAACAACATGGCCGCCGCCTCGTCTCCACAGCTGTGGTTTCAGGTCTCCGTAGGGGCGTTAAGGCTGTTGGCCCTCGGCCCGAACACGACACGATACTTGACCCTCGCTGCCGCTCGCTCTGTCGCCATTAAACATTTGGCGCTCCAAAGAGGTTGCGGAGCACTGTTCGGCTTTTATTCATCCGTCAACATGCGGCGCCGTGGCGTCCTTCTGGGACGGTGAAATATTAACCTCTCTGCACGCAAAACATGGCGGCTCCGTAATGGCCGCTTGAGCTGTGGGGCAACACGGCCGTGTTGCACCAGGCAGCGGCGTGGGGGAGACAGGGGGGCTGCCTGTGGGTCCCGTTAGCCTGCGTTAGCCTGCTCAGCCATTCAACCGGCTGGCTTCCGCTGCGGCTGCCCGTGCTAGCTCCGCTCGGCTACATCCCCCCCCCCCCCCCGCAGATGGGGGACCTTTTAATTTTTAAAGCGGTTTGATCCACGCCGCTGACCGTCGCTCTGAGTTCCCGGTTCCCTCGACGCCAGGCGCCGATCTTAGCGGCTGTCGGGGGAGGGGGAGGAGGGGACAGCGGGCGCGGCGGTGAAGCCGGAGCTCCGGTAGAAGGGCTGTTGTGATGGGTGTGCGCTGAACCGAGGGGTTTTTCGGGAGGGGGGGGTTTTAGTGCCCTCCTGAGCAGAGTTTGTATCCTGTAGTCGGAGGGTAATTGACACGTTGTTGTGGGCTCAGAGCGGGCTGTTTCACTCTTGAGATATGGATCTGTTAAAATAAATGGGAAAGTTGGCAGCTTGTGTCGTCCTCGCAAGCAGAGGAGTGGCTAATTAGACAGATTAGTGGATTACACGGTTCATACAAAGACAGGTCGTTAAGGAGCAGGTAGGGGTTGGACAGTACAGAGACAGGTCATTAAGGATCAGGGGTTAGACAGTACAGAGACAGGTCATTAAGGAGCAGGTAGGGGTTAGACATTACAGAGACAGGTCACTAAGGAGCAGGTAGGGGTTAGACAGTACAGAGACAGGTCATTAAGGAGCAGGTAGGGGTTAGACAGTACAGAGACAGGTCATTAAGGAGCAGGTAGGAGTTAGACAGTACAGAGACAGGTCATTAAGGAGCAGGTAGGGGTTAGACAGTACAGAGACAGGTCATTATGGAGTAGCTAGGGGATAGACCTTGTTCTTTTTAACATTTCTGAAGCAAAGACATCTGCAGAGAATAGTAACAAAAAGTAGTATTATCATTCTATATAGCTATATAGTTATATAGCTATAAAACTGACATGGATAAATATATATATATAGATACATATATAGATATAAATAGATAGATGTTGGCCTTAACTCCAGTGAGCCATTGTCTAACATGAGTGCTCGTCTCTGACACAACCGTACAGCTTCCAGCGTCACTAGAAAGCACATCAGTAACTGAAGAACCAGACATGCTCCTCTGTCTAGTTCCCCGCTTCAAACCCTTCCCTCGGCGGCCCTCCTTTTTCTGGGGGCATCCCTCACTCGAACGTCTCCGCCGCGCGCCCATGAAAGACGGATCCACTGAAAACACCTGCAGCTCTTTCCTCAACGACCGTGACTGACAGCCAGAGACCGCGCCCTCGCTGAGCAAACGGAGGGAACGCCGTCACCAGAGCCGTCCCTGCCTGCCACAGGGCTCTGAGAGCTGCCTCCTGACTCCTCTTTGAGGCGTTAAACGCGTGGCCTTTCACTCCGCGGTGGCGGGGGAGTGTTTCTTCTCCTGAGTGTCTGGTGTGTACCTCGGTGTCTCCGGTTCCGGACGACCTAGTGCGGCGGGCGTCGTGGAGGTGGATTCCTGAGCATGTCTCGGACGTGGGCCCACTTTCTTCGTGTGCTTTGGTTTTGTGTAGAGTACAATGGTTAAACATTTACGTTCATTCATTTACAATAAGTACATTTTGTCAGAGGAAAGCCAAACAACAATGTATCGCTGTCTGTACTGTGAGGATGTTCATAGAACAAAGTGTCAAGCACTTACAATCGCTAGGTTAACCCATTCCCCATACACAACAAAGCTAGATAGGATAAGACGCTACACAATATGAAATACTTTTTAAAGGCAACCCTCAAGGCCTGAGGAACTCAGAGAGAGGGCAGAGAGCGAGGGGACGATTCTTAGATTTGGTTTGAAAAGCTTCTGATCTCTTAATGTCCTCGATTTACAACTCTCAAATTGTACCTTCAGAACCTTTCAATTATTTAATAAGGGGCTTTCAAGTGTTACCTACCACTTTGAAACACTATTGTACAATACTTCCACTGGGGTCTGTAGTGGTTCATCCATGAGATGCATGAAGACCTATTCTTCACCAGGACATCTTGTATCTCAGCATGAAGACTAGTCCGTTCCCCGGCTCCTTCTAGCCTAGCTAGTGTCGAGGTGTCCTCGGGCAAGACACCTCACCCTGGCTGCTGGTTGAGACGCCGTCGTTGTGTGAATGGGTGCATAAATGGGTGATGTGGGGCAATATTGTAAGCGCTTTGAGGGGCCACTGGTTATAAAAGCACTATAGAAATGCAGCCCATATGGCTATATCCTATGAGACGATGTCGAATCCTCCCCCCCCCCCCTCGGCATGGAGAGCAGTACAACGGCGTAGTCTGTACCGCTGTCCTCCTGACCATCGGGTTTGTGTTCTCTAGTGTCTGAGCCTGGAGGGGCCACTGCAATGACTACTCTAAAGGAACGTCAATCGACAGCTCTGTCTCCAAAGGTCAAAGCGGCTTGCCTGCAGTTGGAATTGATCCAGGGGCCTAAATAAACTCAATAGAAGTTTGTGTTTTCTTACGCGTGAAACTGCCCTTATTTTGAGGCCATCTTAGTTTGGTTTTATTTTCGGAAATTGTAAGCCTTCCATTCGTTATACAAGCGCAGTTTGCCTTGCCTCCTCTCTTCCTCTTGAACGGACAAACCTATAGTTTGGAGATCGCTGTATTAGGGAGCCAGTGAATCCGAAACCCTCTATTTTATTTATTTAAAAACATGCAAATATGTCGCATATAATCATCACATTGTCACTCTTACTGAAATAAGGCTCAGATTAGGAGGAAAAAGGGGTAAAATGCTATGTTTTTCACATTCTCCCCAAAACACGACCGTGAACGTTCCAATCTGCTGCGGACGCAAAGATAGCTACGATAAGAAGTACTTTTAAGTGCCAGGAAGTACAACAGACAATAAATGTGTACAATAAGTGCCAGGACTTACAACATACAACAGGTGTGTAAGAGGGGTGTGGGGGTATAAGGGGGGAGGCTATACAGAGTCTGGGTGAACTTCCTGTTCTACTCGGGCTGGATCTCACGCAGGCCTTACTGCCGTCTCCCTCTCCTCTCTACATCCTCGTACGCCGGCCTATAGCGTGCCACCACATACGGTCCGGGATGCGGCTGCTGCCATATTGTGGTCCGACAGGTGGCGACGAGCCCGTCAACATGGCGGCACAGGCTGGATGTACAGGGAGCTGTCCGCTGGAACCAGATGGGTGTCAGACTCGACAACCAGCAGAACTTCAGATTTCTTGGTGACAAAATGACACAAAGAAACGTACGTTTTAGTTCGTTGACGTCTTCCGCAGCACTTTCCCCGCACCTTCTGAATCGATGTAATCGGCCCTTTTTAAACCGTCTATTTAAAGTGTCCTTGGATGAACACCTTCTTAAAGCGCCGTCTACCGAGACGGATTCTGCTTGCTTGTTTCCTTCCTCGCGGAATACCTTGTTGTGAGGATAAACTCAGCCGTGGCCCTGCCAGCGTGTGTGTGTGTGTGTCTCTCTCTCTCTCTCTCTCTCTCTGCTTTAATTAGGCGTGCAAGCAGAATGTTTTCAGCGTGAATCGCTGCAACCAAGCTGGTTCATTTTCTTATGCTACATAAAGGCGTCAAGTGAAGCTGGGAGATTGGGTTTGTAAACACCGGCATGG
Organism: Pollachius pollachius; assembly: GCF_949987615.1. Taxonomy (NCBI): domain Eukaryota; kingdom Metazoa; phylum Chordata; class Actinopteri; order Gadiformes; family Gadidae; genus Pollachius; species Pollachius pollachius. Next base: position 2,332,351 of record NC_136940.1, read on the forward strand.
CAGTACATACCGCATTAACAAGTGGACGTTTTCCCAGGCAAACGCGTTTTAAAGACACGAGAATCATAAAAAACACAAGATTTATTTTTTCTTTTTTAGATACATTTAAGAAGTTATATTGTAATGAATAAGTCAATTATAAGTTAAAGAGTTTGGGAACTGACCCATTTTAATCCTGTTTACCTGCTGTGTTCCACTAAGGTCGGAGGTCATAACTGTTGTCATTTCCCATGACCCTCTCTGCCTCACCCCAACAGAGGAGAGGTGTGTTGGAGTCCATTGCAACACAACGCACAAATCTCTGTCCTGCTGATCGACACAACGGCCCACTGGGCCCACACAGGAGGACTTCTGTTTAGTCTCTTTATCTTGATAAGCTATTCAAATTTAATATTTCTTCAGCAAGACGCATCACATTGCCGTGATCTTTTTGATGAGAAAGACCTAATCCTGCGGTTCAATTCTGGTCTCACGGCCAAACCTTACAGGTCAGTGGATATGGACGTCGACTTTTAGTTCAGTTGAATATTAAATTACAATACTGATGGATGGGAATGAACACTGGTTAATGGATTCTCTCAAGGTGCTAAATCAATAGGCACGTTTCCTCGATAATCTGGCCTCATTCCAACGAGAGGAGAAGATGGTGTTAGTTTGGAGCCGAGCCTTGTTCTAAACTTTTGTCTGACTTTTATGCATCAGTGGATCCGCAGCGTACGACATGGATATCTCTGATCTTTCTCAAAAAGAGTGAGAACACATGTTTGACTAAAGTAAAGTCTGTTTTATTGCTGTGCCGAGGAGCCGTTTGGCTGCGTAAATCATTTGGCAAAACACAGAAATATAAAATAGCAGGTAGTGAAAAGAATGGTGTTTCATTCTTCACATAAATCCCTTTTAAGCGCGCCTTATTTACACATGCTAAGATCAATTCCTGCCTTTCTCCCTCTTCCAATCCCACTCTGTTCCGCTCGCCATTTGAGAGCCGGGAATGAAAGGCTGTCGCTCAGACAGCGGTGGGAGGGAGGAGGGAGGGAGGGGCGAGGGAGAGGAGGGAGGGGAGGGGAGACACGAGCACGCGCGGCTGAAACGCGGCATTAAAAGAAAACCGCAATATCAAATGCGAGATCCATTCGGTGACAGCAGAGACGGTGTGGATTTGAGCAGATATTAAAAGATGATTGTGCGTGGGCCCTTTTTGTTTCGTGTTTTTTTTTTCTTCTCTGCGCGCTGTGCGCTCCAAAGAACCCAAGTTAAGCCGCATATCAGCAGCCTGCTCGGAACAAAGTGAAACATCTCAACAACGCAGACCAACAAACAGCACACACACAAAGAGGCGGCAGACACGTTGTATAAATAGTTCATCTTTCAAGTGGTTTGAGAAACGGGGGATGGCGAAACACTTCGTGCTTCTGTCCTCAGCCGTGCATTCATGTTCGCCTCTGAACATGCAGTGTTTTCATGATAATAATTCTTGTTCCACAGGCAACGAAAAACTCTAATACAAATAAAACGAAAAGGGGATAAAAGTTCAATGAGTGAACTCTTTGGAAAAAAAAACAAAAATGATAGAAAGGGCTGGGATGAATTTAATATTTTACATTTACGCATTTTATGAGGACCTCCGAAGGCTCTTGTTCTTCCTATTTTGTCCGATGGCCAGCAGACAGATTTGTCCTCTTTCGGTGACTTTTAGTGTGAACACTGAAAATCATCGGGGGTTGCATCAGAGTTGCAAATACCCCCTCAATCGCTCTCGATCTTTACGCCGTTTGATCCCACAGTACTTTCTTTATTGTCTGCACTTCTTTGTCTTGCATGTGTGTTTTAAACTGCTGTCTGCTCTGGCCGTAAACGCATAAAAAAGCCTTAAAGGGCGAGAGTGATTGAATAGGGCCTGCGCAGATTGTCCACGGACAAGAAATCTGCTCCTGATCCATGAAAATCAATGGGGCCAGCACCGTGAACCGATCTCTGAAACTGCTCCTTTAGGATCAAAACCACCCCTCTAATTTCCCTTCAACCGGCAAAGTTTGGTTCACAATTCCAGTGATGGTGCGGTGGTATTTGTTTTGCGTGCTGGGGCTTTGAAGCCCCTCTGTGCTGGCCTTGGGATGCATGCATAAGATGTGGATTTTTGGTCATGATTTTTTACCGGCTACAAAAATCTCTCTACTGAGACTGGAGACTACCGCTGGCATTTTCCTTTTTGATTCTCTCTCCTTTTTATAAGCTTTTTATCTCAAGGTCCCCCTAGAATCGCTTCACATATCAACTCCGCTAATGAGAGCTGCGCCAATCGCTCTCCGCTCGGCGGGATTTGAGGAATTATTGTTGTCATGAAGTAACTTTCTAGATATGTTTGTGTGTGTGTGTGTGCGCGTGTGTGTGTGCAAAAGCCTTGAATGACAACCTGGCTACACAAACCTGTGTGTGTGTGTGTGTGTGTGTGGATATCCTGTGTGTGTGTGCGTGTGGGTGTGTGTGTGTGTGCAAAAGCCTTGAATGACAACCTGGCAGCAGAAGCCTCCTAATAAAGGAGTTAATCACAGGGTGTCAAACTGCGGTGGGGACTTAGAACGAGTGGATTCCACCGTATCGATGACATCACCTTTAGGTATTTGACCGCTGCGGTTATCACAAGCCGTTTGACGGGCTGAGGGCATCAACATACAATCACACAGTCACTCAAACATAGAATCCAACACACAATCCAACACACAATCCAACATACAATCTGACACACAATCACAGGACAGCACACGGTAGCATGGACTCGGTTTGTGAGAAGGCCTGACTCACAACCAAAGGCCTTTTTTTTTACCAGCCAATCAGAGACCAGGGGAGGATTAGGGGGCCATGTTGGTATCGGGTCCTTGTTTGGGGATTTAGGAAGACGGGTCTTCGGAGGACTGATACAGGGGCCTTAAGTTGGGGTGCACTCCAACACGTGTGGGACGGGGTGTGTTCCAATATGATGACGTGCGCTCTCCGGTTGCAGATCATGTGGAACCAGCCCAGCAGCGGTGCCGAGCCCCTCGGCCAGGTCAACGCCCGCATGGAGACCACGCCCGGCAACGCCAGCATCTCCGTCTCCCAGCAACAGGCGCCCAAGAAGTTCGCCCCCGTGGTGGCGCCCAAGCCCAAGTTCAACCCTTACAAAGGAGACTCAGACGCAGGTGAGGACATCCCCTCCGCCTCCTTCTAATTCGTCCTGGTCTTTAGTGTTTGTTTCTGTATCTCCTCCCACCTCTTTTCTGTTACTGTTTTTTCGCCATGGCAACCGTCTCTCCCGTCTGATCGGTGAAGTTCTATCTCATCTCATTCTTCTTTTGTCGTACCGGAAACGACTCGTCTGTTTCTACATGTAAAGATGGAGGCAGGAGTCTTACCAGAGGGTTTAACTGTTTAAACGTACCTGAGCAAGGTCAGCTATTGGGGTGCTTAATTAGTCCATAGCCCTCTGAGGGTTAATTGATCTGAACCACTAACGAGTCACTTGACCGGACGACCACCGAGGGTTAATCGATCGGAGTCACGTGACCTCAAACCATGAGGGTTCATTGATCTGATTCACTGATTGTTAGACCGCTGAGGGTTAACTATTCTCCCCTGCCTCTTTCGGCAGCCGGCCAGTGTTTGTTTTGATCTCTGGCCGCGACAGAAGTGGGGGAGGAGCCAGACACAATGAGAGAATCGCTCTACCTGTTTCAGATGTATGCAAATCGTGTGGGAAAATCTGCCCTGACCTAAGCGACAGCAGCCAATCACAGATCATATAAACCCTTGTGTGTTCGCAGCTGTCGTCCCTAAGTTGGTTAAAGGGTAATTCCGGTGTAAAATGGATTTGGGATATGTTTTGTATGATAACGAGTTGAAACGTTTGTTTTGGAACACAAAAACCATATATAGATGCTTTCTTCAGTTGGCTGTTTTTAGCCGATTCTATCAAAACGCTATAAACTTGGAACAATGGGGGCACTGGTTATGGTATACTCGATAGGTAGATTGACGAACACAGAGCTTGTGACATCCGTCAGCAACACATAAGCTCTGTGTTCGCCAATCTACTTATTGAGTCTTAAAAACAAAATGGCGTCGACGGGTGATCTACTGATGGTATTGTGTGCTTAAAATGTCATTTTTAATAAACTATTTGTACACTTACAAAGTTCTCAATGCCTCGTTTTATATGTTGATTCCCTTATTATACTGCCAAAGAAGTGTCGGGCTACTTTTAGCCTTTTAAGTGGTTCAAAATAGCGATTTAGTTTTTACCATAACCAGTGCCCGCATCTTTCCAAGTTTATAGCGTTTTGATAGAATCGGCTAAAAACAGCCAACTGAAGGAAGCGTCTATATACGTTTTTTGTGTTCCAAAACGAACGTTTCAACTCGTTATCATACAAAACATATCCCAAATCCATTTTACATCGGAATTACCCTTTAACAGTCTGATTGTTTGATGCAAATCAAGAGGACTTTCTGTTAAGTGTGTGTGTGTGTGTGTGCGTGTGTGTGTGCCCGCGGTGAATGAGTTTGATGTCTCTGGTTTGCTCCAACTGGGGACCAACTGATTATTTTAAAACATATTTGACAGGCTTTTTATGCCTTTATGGACCAGACTTAATGGACAGGAAGTAGCGAGAGACAGGACAGAGGGGGGAAGAAGAAAATGGGAATAACAACAGCATAGGACCGCAGGCGGGTATCAAACCCGCGGGCGCTACGTGACCCCTCCATGCTTTCTAATACGAGAGGTGATCCATGCCATGTGTGGTAACCACAGAAGTACAACTCAAAGATCATAACCTCCAACTTCCTGTGATTACTGCGCTACGTTCAATCTGAGGACCAGAAGGAGCACTTGTGTCCGCCGTCGTCTGCGTCCAGGATATTGTTGTATCTAATAAACCTATCAATAAAGTTTTGAACCCCAGCCGTCGGAGCCAACAGGTCTGCCGTGTGCGCGGACCCGTCCACTGATGACGGCGGCAGCGTTCCTCAAGCTGACGGGCCACTCGTTAGGCGCCCGTTGGTCGCCCGTTAGACACTCAACGGCTACGGTGGAGATAGGGGGGGTCCCCAATATGGCCGTTGGGCGGACTAGATATACAGTGAGCTGCCTCCTGGCTCATCTCTATGTTGTGAAATAAACACGTGTGTGTGTGTGTGTGTGTGTGTGTGTGTGTGTGTGTGTGTGTGTGTGGAGGGGGTGGGTGGTGGTTGTCCCAAGTGTTGAATCAAAGAAATGTTAAAAGACAGTAAAAAGGAACATTTTCGCTTTTGACTCGATGACCTCATTGCAAAATAATTCTAACAAATTCCCAGGAAATCAGCTGACGAGGTAGAGCGTCGGTGGGTGTTTCATCCTAAAAGGGTTCTGAAATAGATCACGGGACACGGCTCCCCCCTGTGAGGAACCGAGGCCAGTAGCGCGCCAGGGTTTCCACACAGATGTTGGCACGCGGGGGCTCCGTTGGGGTCAGAGGTCGTCCTGGCCGTCGGAGTGAAGAGAAAGAGGAAGTGCTCTGGCAGCATGCGCCCCGTGGTGCACGACCCAGCGCGGCGTTGACTTTCGAAGCATTTCCACGGAATTACGTCTTCTTGTCGGAGTGGTTCCCCGTTCCGTGTCAGCGGGCCCCGTGTGCGCTGCGCTGGGGCGGGGCCGCTCCGGGCGCAGGTGAAGCATTTCACAAACGCTCTGAACCCTTTGAACCTGGGTTCAGGACTCAGTCAGGCCCTCCCACGGAGCGCGCTCTGAAACCCGCACCACGGGTTTCTGAGGTGACGCGTTCTGTCTTTTAAGAAAGTTAGAAAGTTAGAAACACTTGATTTCCCCTTGTGTTTCCACATGGTTTCTTCCAGGGTGACGATTTTTGGGAAGGTCCCCGACACGTTGGGAATGTCCCCGACACGTTGCGTCTGACCCAGCACCCAGGCTCAGAGTCCAGCACCCAGTTCAGCCCCCTCTTTCAGCTCATTGACATTGAGAGCATTCAGCAGACACATTTATCCAAAGCGACTTAAAATAAGTGCATTTGTCAGAAGAAAGAGAAACAACAATATATGGCTGTCGGTACAGTAACGATGTTCGCAGAACCATGTGCCAAGTGCTAACAATCACTAGGCTAACCCATTCCCCGTAGACAACAAAGATAGCTTTTTAACGGATGCAAAACCCTTTTGTAAAGGCCTCAACAAGTGGAAAGACTTCCACGCTCGGCGCGTTTGATGTCTGACGCCAACTTGGCACATCGTACGTGCGCTCTGCCCTGGGTAGCGTAGAACCCGATAAGAGATCAGTGGATGCAAATCAGCGGTGTGTCTCTGCTTCTGTGTGCAGCAGCTGTACCTACACCAGAGGAGGAGGGCTGGACGAGCTTGGCCTGCACGCGTTGCTTCAGTGTACAATTACAGTTACAATCAGGGCATTTAGCAGACGCTTTTTTCCAAAGCGACTTACATCGGTTAATACACACATTGACACACCTAACGGCAGAGTCAACCATGCAGGGCGACAGCCAGCTCGTCAGCAGCAGTCAGGGTTAAGTGTCTCGCTCAGGGACACATCAACACTAGGAGGAGCTGGGGATCGAACTAGCAACCTTTCGGTTACAAGACAACTGCTCTACCTCCTGAGCTAAGCCGACTCTTAGCTTAGTGTAGAGACCCACAGCGCACTGTGTGTGTGTGTGTGTGTGTGTGTGTGTGTGTGTGTTTTTGAGCGTTAGTGAGTTTTTGAGAGGGTATGTATGTCCCTGTGTTTGCGTGTGTGAGTGTGTGAGATTACGTTGTTATCTGCTCTTTAGGCCTGTGTGTGTTTTGTATATGTATTCTGCTTTTGTGCCTTAACTTTTCCTTTCGGTTTGTGTCTCTTAATCTTCATATTTATTCGTGAGCCTTTGCGTGTTTTAGTTCTGTGTGTGTGTGCTTGCATATGCGTGTGTGTTTGCATGCGTGTCTTTGCATGTGTATGTCTGTGTGTATGTATCTGTGTCTGTGTGTGTGTGTGTCTGTGTGCTGCCCTCCAACGGTACGAGGTCCCCCAGGGAGACGTACAGGTCTGAACCGTAGTACGCTGTTAGGAAACAGCAGCGTTGACTGTTAGCTAAAACACGGCGGTCTGCTGGGAGCGCTGGCTCAGACCTCCGCTCTGCTCATTTCACCTGATGGTACACCCCTCACGGTAATGTTGGGGGAAAGTTTATACCAACCCGGATCCCATCCCTCTTCCCACCCTCTCTCTTTCTCCCCCTCGTTGTCTGTTCCCAAATCACGTTCAAAAGTAATTCCAGTCTTCTTGATTCCTCTTTCTGGGCCTTTCCACGGACAGGAGTGTGAAGAGGGAGAGGAAGTGAAAGAGTGGGAGTGAAATGTAGCGTCGGACCGCAGGTCAGCGTCTGGTGTGGTCGCTGCACCCGGTCTGTTAACAGAACATTAAACAGGAGCGGTTAAAGCCAGTGTGCGGTGTTCAAAGGCAGGGAACACTGGTTTGTTACGACGGGTGGAAATACATCCATGCTATCTCAGCTTTGTCCTGTCTTGGATGATTTTAAAGGCTTATTAAACACAACAATATCATGAACCCAAAAGATACAGAACCCAAATCTTCCCTTGGATGCTTTAGAAACATTAAAGCTTCAAACACAAACGTTGGGCACACCTTTGTTTGACCTTTCTGGACTGGGTCGATTTAACACAACATTTTTGCTGTTGGTGTGTCGCTTTCTCTCAATTGCTATGCACACGCAGGCACACACATACGCAAATGTACACACGCACACTCACACACATAGACACAGACACATACAGTAAAACACACACACACACACACACGCACACACGCTCTTGCGTTCTGAGGCGTGGTTCATTAACATGTAATCCAGAGACGCGCCGTGTTTAATCCACACACTCCGGTCGAACACGTCGATCCGGTTCTCGTTAGGCACTAAGAGGATTAATTGCAACAATGCACCCCCCCCCCCCCCCACCTCTAATGATCGTTGAATGCTCTGTTGTCCGGGCGACGCCTTTTGAGACAATCATTCTCCAGTGGTCAATACGTGATGAGCTCCGCCGTTTCACCGATGAGGCCTGAGCTAGACCTAGCCTCGACGCTAACCTGGGTTTAGCGGATGGGGTGTGTTCCCAGCGCTGAGCTCGACGCTCGTCATCTGACGAGCGCTTGAGGGGAACTCTCTATCTCTCTCTCTCTGCAGCGGTTTACTGTGCGCTCAGAGTGTGATGCCATCAGCCCTGTGAGCGCTGTGGCCCCAGACCTGCACACCCTGAATTCTCTAGAGCCATTGCATCTGGTGGTTGAGGTTACTTCCTGTCAGAGAGAGGCCTGCTGTGTCACTTCCTGCTGCTTTATTATTAGTTGATCCTGGTCCTTATGAGGGGTGGGGGTGTTGGGGGTGTTAGGGTGCTGAACTGAACTCTATAGCGGCTTAGCAGCCTTGAAGAGACCCCATTCGATAATTCCATACATTTATTGCGTTGTCTTTTTTATATTCATTAATATAGATTAATTCAGATTACAGTTTCCCCCGCGGTTGTAATCAGTGATTATGTTTGTGTGATAACTAAGCCTCGCAAAAAAATTAATTCCTGAGATTTTATTTACTCTCCATAATTCCAAGAATTGACGGCGTAGCATTATCTTGCGCTAATGCTACGGCTCTCGCTGGTTTTCAATGGGGACAAAAGGCGGTAGGTTGGTGTTAGCCTGTGTACTTTGTGTTAGCTTAGCACGCGCTTAGCATTCATAACGCAGGCCCCAGACGGCTGAACAACTGCCGAGGAGGGATTATCAGCACCTCCTTGGTAAATGTGCTGCTTTATATCAAACATAAGGGCCGGACTGATATAAAAAATGAAGGATTAGCATTAAAACATATTAGGAACAAGCGAGTCTGGCACGGGGCCCCGGGGGGCCCAACCAGGGGTCTTGTTAACATGCTGGAAAGAGGGTGGGGGGTTGCAGGTTTTAGGGTCCCCTTTGTTGGAGTGGGTTCGAGGGGCTGTCCCTGATTAAAAAATCAAAACTCAGCAGGAACAAGTGTGAGGGGAGAACTTTCCCTCCTAAATCCCTGACAGCGGATCAGTTAGAACCAGGTCAGGGGTGTGTGTGTGTGTGTGTGTGTGTGTGTGTGTGTGTGTGTTGGGGGTTCACATATATGTCACACATGTCATGTGTACATTTGTATGCAGTTTAAGTGTGTATATATTTATTATGCGTGTATATGTATTTTAATAACCCAAATATTGACAATAACTTTAATACTTATAAGGATTATGCAGATTTATAAATAATGACAATAGCCATGATAATGATGATCATATATTTTTTTAATTAAAACACTGATACAATTATGTTACAACAATAAGGCTGATGATTAAGATAATAATAACAATGCAACACAAATAACAACACTAGCATGCCCACATTGGAGTTGGGTTACAGTCAACCTCTAAATGAGAGTGTGATTCATCATCTTCTGACTGTAAGCGCGGTTCGACTTTCTCTCTGAAGGACTGTGATGGCTCTGCAGGTGGAATGCTCTTACAATGGCATTCTTGTTTAGCGTGCTTACGAAGACACTTAGTTGGAATACGCTACCATAGCCAAGTTATGCGGTTTAACTTTCTTAATTGATAATCAAAAGAGATCGTAAATCATCGTCTGACGTTTGGATCCAAAAGCAGTCAAACTCCATACATTTTATTTAAATGAGTCACCAACGATTTACTCGCAACGCTTCAAAGCGGCGTATCGCTCTGTGTGGCGTTGGGATTAAGAAGATTTTGGAGTTAACCGCGGACCCTAGCACTCAGTTTGTTTTTAGCGTGCGCTCAGTGATGCGTTTTAAGCTGTTTTATTACAACTTTCTCCACTAATGCTTCCCGGAACCACGCGCTTATTGTTCGCCCGGAGCGCTGCAGAAGTGCGGAGCTGTTTTTATCTGTCTGCACTGCCCCCGCCGTCCTCAGTCTGCTGGAGTCCCCACAAGGTGTCTCACAGGAAGAGACACTCACGCAGGCATAAAGGCACACATACACGCACATACGGGCACACACAAACACAGGAACAAGCACACACACACACACACACACACACACACACACACACACACAGGCAGAGTCCTAGGCACACACACACCAGCAAACATACACGAAGACACGCACAGGCAGATTCGCACACAACCAACTCACAGGCAAACATACAAACACACAGGCACAATCACACACACACACACAGGAAAACATACACACACATGCACAGGCAAACATACACAGACACACAGGCACACACACATACACTTACACACACACGCAAACGTACACATACACAGGCAAACACACATGCGTAGGCACAGGCAAACATATGCACAAGCACACATACACACACACACACACATGCAATCAAATACGCCCTCAGGAATACACACGCATACACTATCACAGCAGAGCAACAGAGCTGAAGTATACATATCTGAACACACAGGTTTGTCACTACTTTATTTATGTCTGCTGTCACCCGATATCACCGTGGCAACAAGGTGATGTCGTCTTCAGCCGTGGATATACCTCACCCGACCTCTGACCTCTGATAGCAGGACCTGCTCCTCCTGCTCTCGCCTCCTTCAACCTCTTCTCACCTCCTCCCCCTGACGCTCTCCCCACCTCCCTCTCTACTCCCTCAGGCACTCCCCTGTCTCCCCTCCTCCTCCCCCCTCTCACCTCTCCTATCACCTCCCTCCTCCTCTTCCCTCCCTCTCACCTTACCCCTCCACCTGCTCCTTTTCTGCCGGGAAAGAGGTCCTTGATCGTCTCTTCCCGGTTCTCCTCCCCCCTCCTCAGTCTTGCGTCATTCTCTGGCTGAGTTACTGATTTACGCGACGTTCTTTCAACGCAAACTCAGGCCGGCTTTGTTCATCCAGAAGTCACGTTTGTATGAGCGGATTATTCAGAATCCCTAAAACCGTTTCACCTCTTGGCACTCTGTCGTTTTTTGTCTTATTTTTTGTTTCACCGAATATAATCCCTCCTTTTTACTCGGTTTAAATCTGGCCACTCAGCTCTCCAACGTCCCCCCAGAACCCCCGACTTAGACCCTCGCCAGCCCGTTCGCTCGCACTCCTTTTTTTTTTTTTACACTCCTCCCTGCAACCCGATCTCCGAAGACCTCAAATCCGTCCGTCCGAGGTGGTGACTCTGCGCCTGCCTCCCCGTATCTCCCGTAATTACCCCGCGACGCGCAGCACGACGGGGACGGAGCCGCGCCGTAATTATGTCAATACAATGCGTCCCGCTGCAGCGGCCCGGAGCCGAGCTGTTTAGCGATAAAACGAACAAAGGAAACACCGCCGACGACACCAGGGCCCTGAAATACTTAAGTCATTCTCCCCTCTCGTCTGCCAGGGATTACAGGCGTGTTGCGCGTGAATCCGAACAAAGTGCACTTATTTTATGCTTTCTCAATCGCGTGGTTTGAGAGTCTCTTCTTCAGAGCGAGCGGGTTTGAATCGGCTGACGGTTTCCTTTACCGGCGGGGTTAGAGTCCCCGGCGTTGCTATCCTGAGGACATAGTGTTGTCATCGGGTTGCTCCACCGTGCGTTTAATTGGCAGGTGAGGTTAGGTTCCCGGGCTCACCGTCTGCACCTCTAGTGTCTTGTCCGGTGACACACGCACCTTCACTCCCATTCCCCCCTAATGTGCACACACCTACGCCTCACGTGCACACACCTCCACCTCACGTGCACAGCCTTTCACTCTCTGCATTGCCTTGTGCACACACCTCCACCTCACGTGCACAGCCTTTCACTCTCTACCTTGCTCTGTGCACACACCTACACCTCACGTGCACACCCTTTCACACTCTACCTTGCTCCGTGCACACACCTACACCTCACGTGCACACCCTTTCACTCTGTCTTGTTCTAAGGCACGTGAGCAGACAAGTTGTTTCAGGACGGCAAAATACGTATTTATAATCGGAAGACTCTCTTTAAGAATTATTTGCATACCATCAGATGATTTGTAAGTGACATCAGGCAATAATTTTGATTTAAGATGCGTTACACAATGATTTGGATTCCTCAACGCTGTCGTTTACAACGTCAATACTATGCAAATACTTGTACGATGAGTCCCAGCACCCCAGGTCAAATTCCCCCAGGTTGACGATATCTAAAATTACCTTGAGAGTAAAAGACGACCGCGAGGAATCCCGATGAAGGCACGAGGCGGTGTCGGGTTTATCGTAAGCAACATTCCTCTACCGTCCGACGCTCTACCGGTTTTAAGGTGCTCACTGGAGATGTTAGGGCACCCTGTAGGTGAGCCAGGTCACCCTGTAGAAGCCCTAGGTCGGCCGTTAGAGAGTTTAAAATACACAAACTCACCTTTATTGTGTTTTTTTTTACTTTACGGCAAATCTAGTAACACGCCGACTATAGATAGTCGGCGTGTTATGTAATGTGGCACGCGGGGTAATCGACACGTTAGGACACACACACACACACACACACACACACACACACACACACACACACACACACACACACACGCACACAGAGGGCCGGGTCAGTGTAGTGGCTAGGGAGTTTGACTCCCGGCCAAAATGTATGGGTGCTCTAAACCCTGCTTGGCCCTAATGACCCTCTGTCCTGTATCTGAATTCACCGTCACATGCTTCTGCTGGAAGGACTAAATAACAGTGAAGCACACACACAGATAAACATATGCACGGATACACACACACACAAATAAACACACACACACACACGCACACACACACACATACACACACACGCACACACACACACACACACACACACACACACACACACACACACACACACACACACACAGATAAACAATTGCAGATACACACACAAAGATACACACACACACACACACACACACACACACACACACACACGTGTAATGAAAGTCGTGGAAGCAGGGGTCTACGAAGCTATGGACCGGCGGCGTCCATCTTGTCCGGTCTGAGTAAGTCTCTCCAGAGTCATAGTTAGGGAGGCGCTCTGAAGACTTATGGGACAGATGGGAGATGCTTTTACATTCTTGTAATACAGATTATAGTGGGGGAAATGTGTATCGTATCACTCAGATTAAAGTGTGTGGAAATGTGAAGTGTGTAAGTAGAGCCATATGTTGTGACTTAAGAGCAAACACACACAAACACACCCTCTTTTTAGTGTCTTCTAATCCTCATAAACTGCTCATCAGAAGGACAGGGGGAGTCCTTAATGAGCAATGTTTTTGTGCATCAGATGTTGCATCAAGCATATGTTCCTATAGGGTAACGACGACTGCTTTTTAAATCTCAAAAGCTGCCACTAACTATTCTCTCTTTGCGTCAAGTGTTGTTTTTTGTCTCTCTTCAACTTGGACGCGATTCCACTTCACTCTGCATCACAGAGAGGGATTACATTGCACCAAGCGGATGTTAATGTATATTATCATATATAGATCCTCGCCTATATGACTCTCATCATGGCATCTCCAAGCCAATCGTCGATTGAAAAGTAAATGCATTGGAGTTGTTTAAACACATAATCAAAAACCCCAATTGTAGATAAAAGTAGATTTTAAAGACAAAGCAACAAAACAATATTTAATGTGCTCCAACACTCCATCCTTCAGACTCAGAGGCGGGCCGCTCCTCACAGCCTCTCCAACCAGTCTAATCACTGATTAGGATGCCTGCCTAGCGCGGCGGCTACTTAAGGCTAATTGCGCAATAAAGACAAGGGGGGAAGTTGTCGCATTAAGGCGATGTTCCAGCCGCTCCGCCTCATTAGCGCTCTGCTCGCCGGGAGGCTCCGCGCGTCTCACGCCGCTGGTCGCAAATGGGGACGGCCACATTCACGGCACAGAGAGCGTTAGCGCTGGCGGTAGCTCCCACTGCTAGCGGGACGTGACGCGGTGACGTAGCGCGGCGCCCGGGAGCCCCGCTCGCGCTGACCGCATGCGGAGATTGTTGACGTCCCGTCTGTCGCCCTCGGCGCGCGGCGGCCTACGGGTGGATGTGACGCTAATTCATATCGGCTGGATTGTAAACCTGAAATCAAAAAAGAAAGCACTGACGTACTTCTTTTTGATTTTTTTCCTGTGTGTTGATGTTATTGCCATATTTTTTATTAAGAACGATTTGTGAGATTTTGAAACTTAATTTTGGTTTTATTCTTGTCGACTTGTGGCAGAGCTACTGATGGCTGTAGTGGAGTCTGGATGATATTCGTGTACAGTAACCATATGATGTAAGGAAGGAGGATAGTCTAGTGGCTAGTTTGGTTGACAGCCGAAAGGATCTGAGTTTGTTCCCAATTGTCCGCAACCTACCTGTAGGCATCTTGCTTGCCCGATGACTCCTAACCCCTAACCCCTAGCTGGCCCCTAAAGACGTGCAGCCTATTGGAGTTCACTCTAAGCCCCTTTGGATGAATTTGTCTGCTGCTTGACAGACTGGCAGTTTCATACTGGTGTGAGATACACAGCACTGCTCTGTATTTATTATTTATATTATATATTTTTACCTTTTAAAACCATAGTGTGGGCTTGTGTTGCTTTATATTCAACAACTAGACACAGAGTCTGCAGATATTATAATTGAGTGTCAGCTTTGAATACTGATGTATTGAATCACAATCTTAAATATTCTCCATCCAGACAGACTTAATAGGTGTAACATCACTTATAAACTTAACTTATACAGTCCTAACTATCACTGTCTGGTTGAGGTAGCATTAGATGGGGAGTCTTATTGCCATGGCAATCAGCGAGTTCTACAGAGTCTGGGCTGATGATGTCATGCGTGTGTGATCTTATTGGCTAACACCCCATCCATCACATCTCTCAGATCTCTCCCTCCTCCGGGCTTGTTCAGAGTTTGAAACACAGGCCAAGTAGAGCCATCTTTGGAAAGCTCTGCACACTGTCCTTGGAAATGTTTGATTTTGCGTTTTAATTATTCATATTTTTGTCCTCATCTGTGCTTTCTACGAGTCATGTTAGAAATGATCAGCAGCACTATTTAACCTAATCTAAACAAACGTAAACTAACCTCACTCAACCTAATCTAAACAAACATAAATTAACCTAACAACCTTATCTAACTAAACATAATCTAACCAATCATAATCTAACTCAACATTACCTAACCTAACCTAAATCAACCAAGTCTAATCTATAATTACCTAATAGGCAAAAAACAACCTAATCTAACGAAACATGACCTAACCTAACACAACCTAGCCTAACCTAGTCAAACATAAGATAACCTACACATAACTCAACCTTATATAACGTCAAACGTAAAATGACCTAGGCTATCTCGCCCTCATCTAACCTAGTCAACGTAAGATAAGAACCTCACCTAACATAAACTAAGAGAAAACATCCTCACCAAGCAGAACTATTCCACCCGGCTCACTGAAGCCCTGCGGTGTCTCCGCTCCGACCGAATGATTGAATCATCACACAGATGTTTGATTCGGAGCAGACGCTGCTTGTCTTCTAAGCAGCTTACCTTTCCAGATATAAACCTTTAACCCCCCCCCCCCCCCCCCCCCCCGCTGGTCCTCAAACCTGACGACACGATCGTCTCAATAAAACATAAAATACCCGTCCGTGAAAGTTTGAGTCGTAACACGGCTGTGATGTCAGAGACGTGGAAACATGAAACTCCATGTTCTTAATTTTGTCTCACGCTGGGGATTATTGATTTACTTATGTTTCGGCCAACATGTTGAGGAGGGAAGGGGGAGGAGGAGAGAAAGGGGGGAGAGAAAGGGAGGAAAGGAGTCGGTGAAGGAGGAGGAGAAACAGGGAGAAGAGGAGGAGGAGGGGAGGAGGAGGAGGAGGGGGAGAGACTAGGAGGAAGAGACGGGGAGAAGAGTATGAGGAGTAGGAGATATGGGAAGAAGAGGAGGAGAAACGGAGGGGGAGGAGAAGAGGCGAGCGAGAGAGGAGAGATGGGGAGGAGAGGGTGCATGGTGGGGAGAAGAGTGGTGAGGAGGGAGGAGATACTGGAGGGGAGGTGAAGAGAGGGGGAAGGGGAGAGGACAGGGAGCTTGGCGGAGGGAAGGAGAGACGATACCTGGCTAAACAAGGTCCCTCCTCCTTCGCAAATGATTGCGTTGACCTGGGTGAGGTCAGGAGGTCGTTACATAAAGTAACTTTCCGCTCTCTGAAATCACCTGTCTCCCCCGTCTACCCCCCCACTATCAGCTTATGTCTTGAGTCATCCAAACATCCCTCCCTCATTAATTTAGTAAACAAACTTGGATAAACTACAATGATGACATCAATTAAGCTCCAACGAAAGCCGATGAAAAGCAAGCGGGGTAAGCAAATAGAATTTCTGAACAGAACTCTTCAAAGTGGCGACGCGTTGGAACCAATTCCCGCTACAACTCACGGCGGAGAGGAGGCTGAAAAAAAGAAAAGAAAAAGGGCTCTTAATTTGCAAAGCTCATGTCTGCTTGGCTTCTTAAGAAGTACACGGTCAAATGATTCAATCTGAGGGCCGGCGGAGGAGAGAAGCCAACCACTGAATCTAATTTGGGGAGTCGCTCCGTATCGGTGGGAAACATGTGGCGAGATGCTATCCTTGGATTAGCGAGGGGTTTAGCGGCGTAAATGTGTTCCTTCTCCTCCTGGCAGAACAAACAGCGGCTCGTACGCGGGCCGTAACACTAGTCTGCGTGTTTGGGCTCACGGTGGGGAATCTGAACACAGATTACTGGAGTCCGATTAGCAAATTGCTGTAATTGTGTGTGTCAGTGCGTCAGTGTGCGTCGGTAAGACCTTAAGAGTGGGGTCTCTTCCCTCCCCTCTCAGAGTGGGGGTCGGGGCTTCATTACACACGCACAACCTCCGGAATCTGAGATTAAATCCCTCAAATGGACGGAGGAAAGAGTGAATCCTAACGCTCGGTCGAACCGGCTAGTGCACGCGTGACCCTTACACGTTTATTGTACCGTGATTGCAAAAAATATTGATTGTTCTGTTTCTCTTCTCCTCCGGTGTGCGTGTGCGTGTGTGTGTGTGCGTGTGTGTGTGTGTGTGTGTGTGTGTGTGTGTGTGTGTCAGCAGACTTCCTGCCCCCACCTCCCCCGCCGACCAGAGACGGGAGCACCCTGCCCTCGCTGGGCTTCTTCCCCCCCCCTCCCCCCATGGCCTCCTACGAGCCCCAGGTTGGTCTTTCACCACTTCACAACACCAGTGTAACTCTCATAACGGTGGGACTTTCCTTCACACGGTCCTAACGGTGCAACTCTGATTCACACGTTCATAACCGTGTTACTTTCATTCACACGTTCATAATTGTGTTACCTTCAACCACACATTCACAATTGTGCTCAAAACATTAATAATGGTCTGACTTTATTTCACACATTCATTACAGTCTAACGTTTATTCACATGTTCGTAACTGTGTACCTTGATTAATACAGTCCCTAAAAGCGTGACTTGAATTAATGCATTCATAACGTTACTGTAATTCAAACATTCTTAATTTGTAACTGTAATTCACAAATCAATTCATTCATAACAATTACATCATAAAGAACGATTTCTCTTTGAAATTATTGTCTTTTACGTTCTGTATCCCCCGCTTCTGTGAGAAAGGCCTTTGTGTTTGAGTGCTATGAAATAAACCCAGTCATAATGTTGTTGGCATTAAGGCATTTCGCTGCTCTCGGGTGGGCTAAAGCGTGGAGCTGTGATTTTCTTAGAAATAATAACACGCTGATGGACTCAGACACACAGATGCTGTTTGTCTAAGGTGTAGCGAGAGAGAGAGAGAGAGAGAGAGAGAGAGAGAGAGAGAGAGAGAGAGAGAGAGAGAGAGAGAGAGAGAGAGAGAGAGAGAGAGAGAGAGAGAGAGAGAGAGAGAGAGAGAGAGAGAGAGAGACTCCAGCGTCTCTCCGTCTCCCTCAGCCTTTAATCACAGCTTCAGTCTGGGAAGCCTTCACAGGCCCGCGTTAGATGAACGCTCTCCAAAGGGAAGAAAGAAAATTCCCCAAAAGCACAGTTGGAAGAGTCGGAAACCTTGAGAAGGAACACAAGAGCCATCCCTCGTTCCGGGGACGCCTGGCAGCGGCAAAGATTCCAAGCGGGCCGACATGAGACGGCAAACAACATCATTTGGCGCAGGTTCGGCTCACAACAACACCGAAGGCCTGTGGCGCCCGTACCCTTTATCTGACATCTATTAGCCGAGTCTGTCCGTAGAAGTTTGAAACTTGGATCACGGAAAGTGTCTCATTACTTGCGAGGGCTCTTTGATGTTCCCTTTCATAGCCGGCTCCTTTTGGCTCTCGGCTGCCCTGGGATTCCATCTTAATTTCTTAATAAGTCTTTGGTATCTTAATTATGAGTCCCACCCGCACCCGATTTCAAAGTGCTGCGATTGTACCGTTCCGTGAAAGGAGCTTCGACCCCAACCTCCGCTGTCTCCGGCGCGGCCGTCCTTGTGCTCTCCAAAAGAGGGTGATTACTTTCACTGAATGAATAAATCAGCTCCTCCTAAAGACAGCGCTGCGTTCTTGGCCAGCCTGGATGTCAGGTGTGAGGGTTCGAGGGGCAGATGTTAATACACGGCTACTACATCACAAAAGAAAATCTTCAAAAGTATTTATCGTATGTATTTCTATCTCCATGGCTGTTGTCGAGGTTATGAAAACCTGGATGACAGATTTCTAATGAATCAAAACACGAGAGTTCTCTCTCTCTCTCTCTCTCTCGCCCGCCTGCTCCCCCCTCTCCCTTTCATCCTTGTTGTTATCACTGTTAAAAGACTTTGCGTGTTTTCCTTGCCGCTGATATGAGCCATTAGTGGTTGCCTTTGTTTACCCCCGCGCGTGATTGCCTCAGATGTCGAGGCTGGGCCCGCCGTGCAGGAGTGGGAGGCGAGCGCTGCCTGTAATGCCTTGTGACAGGTAATCCAAACACATAACATTAGAATAAGCAGCAGTCACTGATCCAGCTTGCTCAAAAGCCCCCTCAGGCATTCGCACACAGTCTCTCGCAGTTGCAGCATAGTTCGGCGGACTAAAAATACCGCTCCTTTCCCGTAAGAGAAATTCCCTGCAATTTTTCGGGGAGTCGAGAAAGCGGGAGGAGAGGGGAAGAAAAGGCAGAGGCAGAAGAAGACCCTCGTGTCGCTAGCAATCATTTTATTGCTGCTGTGTTGCTGCACACACTTTGTGCGTTCGTGCAACGGGCTCTGTGTTCTCTGATTCAGACCCTTTTTTTGTTGTACCTTTTTATTTAAGTTAGTGTTTGATGCCCCATTTGGAAATTATAAAATGAGGGCTTATGTTTGTGAGGCCGTCAGACAGCAGAGATTTTATGATGGATGATAGATTAAAGATGATATTACATCATTCCTGCATTATTCATCTGATAAAAATGGGTATGATATCCACCATTTTTTTTTTTTTAATTTATGCAAAAAATATAATTTCTGATATAATAATCGGAAATACATTTTTTTTTGACACTCTTTGTTTGACATGGGGTTGAGATCCGGGGCTGAATAGGAGCGAACCCCTGTACTCCAGGCAGGCTGATCTGCAGTGATACCGAGCAGAGGCTGAGCAGAGCGCCGCGACAGAAGAGTTGATTTCCTTCCAGGCCGTGCGAGACTCCTCATTCTAACTCAACGGGCTCAGAGCTCAGGGGCTTTCCACAGGGCTCTGAGGTCACGCTGGAGGTATGAGGAAACAGTGGATCTGTTTACTACAGGCAGTGGATCCTGTAGTAAACAGAGTGCAGTGGATCCTGTAGTAAACAGAGTGCAGTGGATCCTGTAGTAAACAGAGTGCAGTGGATCCTGTAGTAAACAGAGTGCATTGGATCCTGTAGTAAACAGAGTGCATTGGATCCTGTAGTAAACAGAGTGCAGTGGATCCTGTAGTAAACAGAGTGCAGTGGATCCTGTAGTAAACAGAGTGCATTGGATCCTGTAGTAAACAGAGTGCAGTGGATCCTGTAGTAAACAGAGTGCAGTGGATCCTGTAGTAAACAGAGTGCAGTGGATCCTGTAGTAAACAGAGTGCATTGGATCCTGTAGTAAACAGAGTGCAGTGGATCCTGTAGTAAACAGAGTGCAGTGGATCCTGTAGTAAACAGAGTGCAGTGGATCCTGTAGTAAACAGACTGCAGCGTCTAAATAAACCGTGCAGTGGATTATGTAAGTTCAGTTAGGGAACTGTCTTAATAAAGAAAAGGCAGTGGATCATGTAAGGATATTTACCTACAATTGCTACAGTCACAAATTACCATCCAGGATTATAACTCCAACCACTCAAACCATGGTTACGGCATGTCAACATCTTTGAAACCTTCAGTCGCCCCTCCTACTACCACCAATAGAATCCTGAACGATCCAATCAGATCTTGCTTACCTCTTGTCGCGACTCATCCCCTGAGTCTTGTCCCGCCCCCTTCGACCAGGGCCGACCGTGTGTCCGTCCCGATGTGGGTGAACCCAAACACAAAGAAGACCAAAGACCTGATGTTTCCGGTCTTCTGAAGACTCCCCACACCCGACTTCGTCTGACTTAACCTCTGGTTTGCTTGTTGATGCGACCTGAACCGACGGCCCTCCTACCCGGACCCTGGAAGACGGGGTCCCGGTGTTCCTCCTCAAGACTCCTTCTCCTCTTCAAGGCTCCGCCACTCCGCAGTGGGGGAGTTTCTCCTCGTCCTTTAGAGAGCTTAGGGTCGGCGGGAGTAGTATAATGTGGCTTTTTGAAGCCCTTTGAGACTGTGATCAAGGGCTGTGCTAATAAAACGGACCTGACCTGACCTGACTCTGCCTCGTCGGCCTGTGAAGACAGCAGGGGGTTCCCTCGCCTGCCTCCACTCACAGCTCCCCCTCTTCCTCCTCTGGTGTGTGTGTGTGTGTGTGTGTGTGTGTGTGTGTGTGTGTGTGTGTCAGATGAAGGGGCCGGAGAAGACCCTGGAGGAAAGGCGCTCCAGCCTCGACGCGGAGATTGACTCCCTCACCAGCATCCTGGCCGACCTGGAGAGCAGCTCGCCCTACAAGCCCCGGCCGGCACAGGTACTGATGGCACATACGGCTAACCCATTCCCAGACAGCTAGTCCATACAGCTAACCCGGACCTGTAAAGCTAACCCAGACCCGTAAGCTAGCATGGACAGCTAACCCAGACCCAGATAGCTAGACAGCTAGTCCAGACAGCTAGCCCAGACCCGTATGGATAGCCTAGGCAGCTAGCCTAGACAGTTAGCCCTGACATCTAGCCCGTGCAACCATACAAGCCCAGGCCAGTACAGGTATAGCTAGCCCAATCAACTAGCAACTACAGCTAGCCCATATATTCATACAAGCCTAGACCAGCACAGGTAGCACTAGCCCATACAGCTAACACAGACCTAGATAGCTATCCTAGACAGCTAGGCCAGACAGCTAGCCCAGACCCGTAAAGCTAGCCTAGATAGCTAACACAGACATAGATAGCTATACTAGAAAGCTAGCCAATACAGCTAGCCCATGCAACCATACAAGCTCATGCCAGAACAGGTAAAGCTAGCCCAGTCAGCTAGCCCCGACAGTTAGCCCTTCCTATGAGGGGTTAGCGTGATCCTTCTGTGTTCATGTTGGTCGTGCTCCACTTTCCTGACCTAAAACGGCTTGTATGTTAGATGACATCGTCTGTCAAGTTTAATTAAGGGGGAACAATATATCACTAATGTAGTTTAGTTGATTGTCCGGATAAACTAGGACGAACTTCCTGCTACCAACTGCCGTTTCCAAAATGTTGGCAGCAACGACGTTCGTAGCGGAAGTTTAAAGCACGACAAATGGGTTTCTAATTCAAAGAAAGGAAACGCTCAACACGTAAAACAGCAGAATGAGGTTTCCCGCCAGAAACAATACGTGTTTTACTTTTGTGCAAACGTACATTAATAACCTCGATGAGTGTTGACCTATATCATTAATCGATATCAAGTGATATTAAGAACAACTTCAAAACGACGAAGGCCTTGGGCACTTCGCTAAATTATTTGACACACAAGGAATGTAGGACAGGAATATAAAAAAGCGAACCAATGGTGTTTGGATCCGAAGGCTCCAAGGGCCTGGCTGCCACCGTAGAGATCACTTCTCCTTGGAGATATTAAAACATCTCAAGCCGTTAGGGCTTTTATCTGTGATGAAGACTGGGAACACAGGGAGCCTTCCCTTCCGCCAGTAACTCGAACGTCTGCCGAGCTATTCTGGGATGTCGGGGCGTATTTTTTTCATAGCGTGTAATGGAACATTTAATTTATTGTTTTATTTATTTTTTTATAATAATGCGTCTGCTTTTCATGACATCACACACACTTGAGATAAACCGAATGTTGTCGTCGTGTTCGCCCCGCTGTGTTGATGTGTTCTGATCAAGTGCGTTGCGTGTCTTAAACCCGTTCTGTCGTGGGTTTGACTGTTGCTTGTTTTGTCACGCTTCAGTGATCGTGTTTCTGTTCTGTTTTCTATTTCTGTTCATAATGGAACAATCACTATGTTCATATTAGGCGTCGATAGTGGTTTGGTAATGTTTGACAATACTACTTCCTTAAGATGTAGTGACAGACAGACAGATATAATGACAGACAGACAGGCAGATGTAGTTACAGACAGACAGGCAGTTGTAGCGACAGACAGCTATAGTGGCAGACAGAAAGACAGACATAATTTGTGACAGTCAGACATGTGTGTTTGCGTGTGTGTGTGGCTGGTTTGAACGCGTCGTGCCGGTAACACCCTCTGGTTTAATCATTACCAGCTTGGGAAAGAGCAACACACACATACGCACACGCACACACGCACAGGCAAACACACATACACACATACACACATCTTGGGTGGACAGGCCAGAGGGGAAGGAAGGGGAGGGCAGATGCTGTCTTTCTGCTCATTGCTGCATCATAGGGATGGATTACAAATGGTTTGAATGACGAATTAGTAGTGGAGCTTCCTTATGTGGAAATTTCCGTAAGTCTATCAACATATATATTTATAATGTACTAATCGTTATAAAGTTGGTAATTTACGGCATTTGTTTTACTTCAGTAAGTATTTTAAATAGAAAGCATATTGTTGGTTTAAACAGGAATGGCAGTTATTATTCAGTCTAAAATGGTGTGAAATGTTTTTACAGGCAAATTGAGCACACACAATCTTTAAAGTGTTTATTGTGAATAATTGTAACTCAATTAAAAAAATCTATATTTCGTTTTGTAATGGTAAATCAGCATGAGTGGTTAGACAGTTAAACAACTGCCTAAAAAAAAGATCTAATAGGCTTTTTATTACTCAACTCTCAGTGCGAGGGAGAGAGCGAGTCCATGTTTCCCTGAATCCCCAGTTCCCCTTTAAAGAAGAGAGAAGTTCACGTCAGTTCAGCCCCACCGCTGCTCTCTGCAGCGTGCCAACGGCCTTCTTCCTCCCAGGGATCTCTAGGAACCCAGACAGCAGCCAGTCTGCTCAGCTCGTTCTTCCCCTCACACCACACACATCTCCGCAGTGATTCAGAGGAACATCTGGGTGACCTTTGAACTTGAGATTCAGCCGCGCGATGATCCGTACGTTGAAGGCCTCTGTTCTGTTGTTGAAACACAGATGTCTCCAGGGTTCACACACGGCACAACACTACACAGGTACACACACTCAGGCCCTGCTACACACACCTCAGGAGACACACACGTGTTCTACTCGGAGCTCCTGACCAGAGCTGGCTGCTGCTCTGTAACTATCCCCTAAATAAAATATAGAATAAGTGCTGATGTTGAGGAGTGGCCCAGAGAGGGGCCCTCAGTACCTATATGAAGGTACCTGAAAGCTTTTCCCAACATGCGGTGAAACATTAATGCCCACCTGAGCGCTGTCTTACCTTACGTACAGCGCTGGAGCTCTGT
The DNA here is from genome assembly GCF_949987615.1 of Pollachius pollachius. Lineage (NCBI taxonomy): Eukaryota > Metazoa > Chordata > Actinopteri > Gadiformes > Gadidae > Pollachius > Pollachius pollachius. The sequence goes on from NC_136940.1 coordinate 2,356,324, forward strand.
TGGGGTCAGCGTCGCTGCTGCTGCTGCTGTTGTTGATTATTACAGAGAGGGTACTCAGTTAAAGCTGAAGGAGTCTATTTAAGGCCGCAGGGTGCCTCTAACCTTCTAGTGGGTGAAACATGTAGCCTGGCATGGATCCTGCTGCGACGCAGGTTTGATTCCTGACCTGCTGCCCTCAGACGCAACACGTAGTCGCTCTCTCTCTCTCAGTGAGCTGGCTGTCGCCCTGCATGGCTGACCTCGCCGTCAGTATGTGAATGTGTGCATGAATGGGTGAATGTTAGGCAGTATTGTAAAGCGCTTTGAGTGGCCGCTGTTTAGAAGAGCGCTGTATAGATGCAGTCCACTTAAAAGTCCCTTTGGATGAAAACACAACAGTACACACCATAGAAAATGCATACAGATGCATCAGTTCTGTGATTAAGTTCACAATTTGTTTTTTCTCCTGCCGTTCTCGGAGTGTAGTTGAAACAACCGCGTGAAGCCATGAGAAACAAAGTTCTCCGGCTCTCTTTAATCCCTGAGCGTATCCACGGCAACATCAGGAAGCCTCGGTGTCGGGATGCTCCTTCTGTCTCAGATGTCTCTCCGCATTAGACACACACACACACACACACACACACACACACACACGCACACGCACACGCGCGCACACACACACACACACACACACACACACACACACACACACACACACACGCACAGAAACACACACACACATACACACACACACACACACACACACACACACACACACACACAGAAACACACACACACATACACACACACACACACACACACACACACACACACACACACACACACACACACAGAAACACACACACACACACGCACACACACACGCACACACTGGGTATCGCATGCTCTCCCAGCTGATGCTAACAGTAGCTGATTCGTGCTGCCTGCCCTTTGACCCCTGGCCCAGTGCAGCTGCTCCTGTCAGCTCTGTCTGTGCATTCCTACGGCAACGCAGCGCTAGGCCTAGCGTAGCATGGCAGGTTCCCCAGCTGTTGAGTCCAGCCCGGCTCTCTGTTCCAGATTTAGTTTTTTATTTATCTTTAATTTACAGAATCTTAATCAGAGTTTTAATAAAACGTCTGGTTATATTTCAAATTACAATCGACGTAAACGTTTGCTTGAATCTGTTAATCCCATTCAAATCGTATTCTTTGCATTGTGCATACGTCTGTCAGCGTGGAATTGCGCGAGGGGCTAAGTGAGCAGCTAATGCCCGCGCAGCATGCTAATGCGCCGTGATGCTAATGTGAAGCTGGGGCACGCTATTAGAGTCTGTTGTGAGGAGCTAACCGGTTAGCCCCAGTGAGTGTCTAAACACGGCGCATGTCAAACGCCAGGCCTCACACTCGCTGAGCATTCCTCCTGGTTTTCAGTAATATTAACATACATAAATATAGGAAACTTACAAGGTATCGCAAAAACGCACGCTTCGAGGATTGAAAGCCTGGCTTCTCATTGAAGTCAAATGTAATTATTATAAACGTTATTTATAGTCATTATTTGTATTTTTTTATTTGTCCTCCAGTAGTAGTATAATCATCCAATATTATGCTCGGTAGTATATTCTTAACTGCTATAGGTTATAATTAGCTGTGCAATTACATTTTAAACTGACGTTAATTTGTATCATCCATCATCTCACTGTGCTGGTCTCATAAATGCATCATAAAATGTTTATATGACACCGATAAAATAGTGCATATGTATACCGTTATATTCTCATTTATTTCTAAACACCCACTGAATCCAGACCTAATCCTAACCCGTTCAAGCCTGTAATAATCAGGTGTGTCAGGTAAGGAAGAGGTTATTCAGAGACAGAGAGGGGCTGATTGCACACATCTAAAACTTTTTGTGACTCCATTACATGGACAGTTGTGTAACACTCAAAAGATCTTCCCGCAAACCTTCATTTGACTCGCGTTTCTAACAGGAAATGTGGTCTGTTTTTATGCCAGTTTCTCGCTTTGTCTTTTCTCTCTATCGTCTTTTTTTCTCTCTCTCTATCTCTCTGTCTCCGTCTCTCGCTCTCTCTCGTTCTGACTCAGTTTATGGCCCAATGTAAATATCCTTCTGACATAAAGTCGTTGTGTCAGACTATCTGTGACACAGCGATCCCACAGCAGAACCGATCTCACGGAAACCAAACTTCTTGAATTCAGAGCGGCTTTTCACTGAATGCCACTTTAATTTCTAAAAATGTATTATTTGGATGATTTGTCAATAATTCGATAATATAATAAGTCTGGAGGCTAGAATAAAGGTCTGCCGATCAGATTGGTCTCTCTGTCAGTCGATGCATTCGGTTCAACGATTTCTACAAATCAAATCGGTATCTTCAATGTGTTCTCACACCCCTCTCACAGTTGGTGTGAGAGGGGTGCCGTGCATGCTTGTGTGCATGTGTGTATGTATCTGTGTGTGTGTTTTGTTAATGTGTGCGTGTGTGTGTGTGTGTCCGTGCATGTTTGTGTGTGTCCATGCGTGTGTGTGTCTGTGCATCTACTTGTGTGTCTGTGTGTATGTCCATGCGTGTGCGTGTATGTGCTTGCGTGTGTGTGTGGGTTCTTCCGTGCCTGCGTGCGTGTGGGGTTGTTTCAGAGTCGGTGACTCTCTTCGGCAGAGTCCCGAAAGCCCGATCTGCCACATGACTGCCTGCTGGCCTCCTTCCTGCTCCCTCCACGCCTCCTCCCCGCGGTGTGTGTGTGTGTGTGTGTGTGTGTGTGCGTGCGGTGCATGCGTGCGTGACTCACTCAACAGTCACAGTTCCACTCGGGCGAACTCTGCGGCCCAGAGAGTTCTAGTGCAGTGATGAGAACTTGTCGCGTGTTGCGTATGAGCATGTTTATACAGCAGCACAGCCGCGCTCGCTGACTGTCTAGAAATATCACGTAACAGTGGGATTCAAGCAGTGACCCGCCGGTGAACTCTGGGGTCAAGTGTTCCTCGTGTGAATGGGAGCCTCGCGAAGCGTGTGATGATTAGGACTGCCCCGCGCCGCCTGGGACTGTGACCCCGATGTGACCCGCAGAGGCTTATTTTGGTTCTGTTCTCTGTGGGGAGTTAGCAGCAAACATGGCTAATCACGGCACCCGCATTTTTCGGACTCATTTGTAATGTATTCCGTACACACGGGCTCACGCTAGGACGCACGCACGCAAACACGCAGGCAAATGCACTCGTGCGCAATGCACACGCACGCAAATGCACACGTGCGCAGACACACACACACACACACACACACGTACAAACTTACAAACACGTGTACACACACACACACACATGCACACAGATATCCTTGCAAACGATGGCAACGCCTCATATTTAGTGTTGTTTTGAAACAGGGACCTCCGCCCTCCAACCCCTCACTCGGCGTGTGTTGCCCCACCACTGTCCCACCACCCTCCCCTGAGTCCCTCTGCTGGCGGACACGGGGGCGTGACGGACGGACATGGTGGTCCCGGTTGATTCCTCCCAGATGGAGGCGAGGGAGAGGGATCTCTCTCTCACGTCAGGCTGTTTGTGAGTGCTTCACTTCCACTCCATGTCAGTGTTTCAGAAGTTTTCCCCAAATCCACACAGAGCAGATGTTTCATTCCCGAGGTCAGCTCGCTGGGTTTAGCGGCGGCTTAGCGCGTGATGGACACCGGCTAAATGGACCCATTCTCTCCGGCTGACCCCGCGGCCTGACCTTGTTAGGACACCACCCCCGGGTAAGGCCCGCGGCGGCCTCCCTCCTCATGGCCTCTGTCTCGACGGATCCGTCTTGAGGCGAGATGGACAAATGTCGAGCCATGTGTCCATGTTTGCTCCCTGTTGGTTCGGGATAATCGCGGGAGGGGTCCATGTTGGCTCCATGTTGTTTCGCGATGGCTGCCCGGCTCTGCAGGCAACTATGTTGGCCGAAGAGGGATACTCGGATCCATGTTGGCTCAAGATGGCGGGGGGCTCGGAATCGGTTTCCCGCTCCGTTGACCTGTACTTGGGGACGGAACTTGAATCGTTAGGATCAGACAGTTTTTAACCTGACTCGAATGAGTCCAGTCCATACAAGTCAAGACACGTGTACCAACATTTCTGAGTCTCCTCCTGAAGGCCTTGGTTTTACCACGACTAGGCTCGGATCGGGGTGCTGTTGTTGTTAACACTCCCAGGGGTGAAGATATGCCAGCTGGGACGGCTACAGGGCCTGGAAGGTCAGGCCAGAGGGTCTAAATGTGTCCGGGGTCAGCCAGAGCAGGCTGTGTTGCGGGGGGTCTCCTCAGGACCTCTGTGGGCTGTGTCGCTGTCGTCACCGCCTTAACCTCCATTGGATCATCCCCTACGTTGTTGTTATTATTAGCCGGACGAACCAATGACTACCGAACACGAGCTGCCCTCACTGCAGCGGATGTCAGGGGAAGCTGGAAGCGAGACGAGGGCGTAGCATCATCAGAAACCAGTCCAGTGGCCAGGGGGACGCCCAGCCTAAAGGTTCTGGGTTCGAACCCTAATGTCTAGACAACTCTAAGCAAGCTGCCCCCTAACCCCTATTTGCTTACCCCTAACGACTTGTATCCAAAACAAGTCCTCCGGTAACTTGACGACAATTATAAAATTGTCGTCAATAATATCATTGGTCGTCATAGAAGGCGTAGAATCATCAGAAACAATGCTAAAAGGTGTAGCGGCATAAGAAGTTGCGCTAAGAGGCGAGGCATGAGCAGAAGCGATGCTAAAAGGCTAAGCTTCAACTGCTGTCACCACACATTAGCTCTGTCCGCTGCAGCATGTGTTAGCTTCCGGATATATGTGCTAGCGCTCAGAGAGGAAGGCTAATATTTACCCTCTGAGGGACGGGTTGGTTTGACGTGAGCTAGCGACCTGAACATAGCATGACATCTGGGGGGAGGAGTTCAGGGTCAAAGATCAGAACTGGTGGTGGGTCAAGCAGAATCTTAAACCAGAGTGCATGATGGGAGTTTTGTGAATAATACCAGGTGCCAATAATAAAGATCTCATATTTTCAGTGGTCTAGTTAATCTAATATGTGTGGTGCCTCTGCAAATAAGACTACTGTTTAAACAGCCCAGTCTTTTAGGGAGTTGTTAGAAAATAGTGGATAGTACAGCTCAGTGGTTTGGTACATCTGTTTCTCCCCATCAAAATGTGTCCTATGTGCATCGCACCAAACGATGTGATTCGTAGTAGTTTGCTCATGGCTACGAGTCATTAAGAAGTCTGTTAATACATGACCTTTTACGAGACCTTTCAAACCTTAAAAAAAAAGAAAAGCTAATCAAAAATGTTACATCAAACGTCCTTCGTTAATCAGTCAGCGAATCTCATGTGATCGCAAACGCATATGAAGCGAGCCCAAATGGGCCCCCGACCCACAGGTTGGGGAACACTGGGACAGGTTAACCCAACGCCAGGTTCTCTGCTGCGGAGGTGACAGTGTCATCTCCGCAATGTTTCTGTAGGTCGTGGTTTAATGAACCGACCGATTCCTCGAGTGCTGTTTTTCTTCGCCGACCCGGAGAACGATGTTCAGATCAGCCGAGCGGCGCGTGAATCTGGCTCTGGGTTCAGGACAGCTGAACCGTGGTGATTATATTAAAGGCCAGCAGATTTTAAACTTCTCAACCCTGACATTTGATTCCTCCTTTTGTCCTATTCGGTAGAAGACTGATACACGCAAGTGAAGTAAAGGCTGTTTGATTCTTGTTTTATTTTTAATGTTCCTTTTCACGTTAAACGCTAGGGAGGCCATTTATTTTACATTATCACGGCATTCAATAAATTAAATGACAAAAAATAAAACAAGTCTGGTATCTGTGGCTGTCACAGCCAGGCCTTCAGTAAGCATTAAGTCTAATCACCCCATTCAGCCCAAATTAATTGATTGGATGGCCTGTCTGTCTGTCTGTCTACCTCCCTCTGTCCTCACACAGCGAGAGATCAGTCCTCCCCAAGGCCAGGCCCTTGGGGCCCTTATGATTTCAGATGTATTTTTCACACCACCTTCCAACCACACAAAGAGACAAGCAGCCTTTACACGATCACACTTCCACCATTCAAGAGCCATCGCCACATTCAGTATTTGATATGAGTTGAATCCGTACCACCAGAGGGTCTTAAGTCAGGGGCCCCTCAGCTCCACGCCAGTGGGGGCCGTGACTGAGGGTCCGCCCTGCCCATGGCGACGGCCTCCTGCTGTGATAAGACTCCCCTCTCTGCCGGAGAGGAGATTCCTCTTCTGAGAGGAAATGCACAATGAACGTTTAAAATGTAATTGGCACGTAAATGGCAATATCTTACCTTGAAGTAAAAGTGTATATTTTTAATGTAATTTTTATCTAGAATGGTAGTCATATTTTCAGTGTTTAAATATAGTTTGGAATTTGCGCTTAGAACCTGAGTGTGTTTTTGTAAGTTATGCGTGTTCTTTGTTCTATCTGTATTTCGCTGCAACACGTACAATTCCCTTTGAGGATGAGTAACGTTCTCTATCTTCGTTAGAAAAAAGAAATGTGATCAGTTATTGAGTTCAAACGAGCGTCGATTTGATTCTGTAATCTGCAATAATATTCTGTAATCTACACTCTCTGTACTCAATATTGAGTACAGAATAAAGCGTATGGATTAAAGAATCCAACACGGATAAGTTATCGCTCCCTCACGGATAGAAGCGCTGATCCGCAGAAAGACTTGTTCCTCGCTCCGGTGGAAGTAAAAAGTACGACAAAAAGTCCAGAAGTACAGCGAGCGGCAGAAGTTGAGGATGAAGAGGAGTTGTGGAGGATGAGGAGTTGAGGAGGATACGGGGGCGTCTGAGGAGCAGAGAGGAGGCGCAGTGACTCTGTTCGGGGGGGTTCCGCCACCCCACCCCCCTCCCCTTGTGGGTTGAAATGCAAAGTGAACAGTTTTCCTTTCCCCCCCCAGGTGTGCAAATCTCTCCTAATCTGTTTTAACGTGTCGAAAGGCTTCTCCGCACTCCTGTGAAATTTCACACTCAGGACGTGCACAAAGTCAGTCTGCATTACGGCGGGGACCTATCTACGCCTGCGTGTGTGTGTGTGTGTGCGTGTGTGTGTCTCATTTTGTGTGCATCTTGTGTTTGTTTACAGCCCCCTATACTTTCCTTACACTTTCTCCCTCATCGTTCTGTAACGTCATCCGAATGCTCTTCCACGCCTCCATTTTGTTCCTTTGTCTCTTTGCTCATCATCAGTACATTAAATAAGATCTCAGTTTTAAGTAACAATTATCCACGCGCCAGAAAAAGAGGGCATTGAGTCGAGACGCCATCGCCCGTATCAAGGCGCTCGGTCTGAACCTCAGCTCGTCCTCGGTAGGACTCTGCCGTGGGCCTTCCTTCGCCGTCGGAGCGTTGCCTCCCTGGCTCCTTCGTCTTTGAGCGGGGAACTTATTTTTACACGCCGCTACCTTCAGAGTTGTATAAATAATGCCGGCTCCCTTCTCAGAGATGCCGTGTGTGTGCGCTGTGTGGCCCCAGGGAGCACAGTAGTACGTAGACGGCGCTGATGGGGACGATGCGTGTGTATCCAGCCATTTGTAAACGCTGAATAAGTGTCAAGTGATCACAAAAATTGTCTTTATTATCATTATCCGTTTATTACATTTTACTTGTTGGGAAAAAAAAACAGGTACATTTATGTAGCTGTCAAATCATCCCTATAATTTTCATCATTGTTGTTTTTATAACTTTCACTGTACAATATAATTCACTGTGTATTATTTCAGTTAAGAAAAATCCTCATCCTCAGCTTCAAAACCGCTTTACCGGGGTCTGGAATAATTAAATCCGTTTGCAGCTTCTAACATTTAAAACATCACGATTGTGAACAGACCGATGGCACTGACAGAATATGTACAGAAGTAGAGATGTACTGTGTTTACGTGATCAGTGCATCTCCTACACTGGATACAGTAACGAGTTTAATTCAGTGACACAGTGAATGTGCAGTCTAGCCCATTAAGAACGTTCCAGCCCAACACAAAGCAGAAACTAACACAATGCATTATGGTAGCAAAACACAAAGATCTGTGTGTTTGTTCAATCTTCTCACCTTCGGTGCGCCTTGCCTGAGGTACTCATTCAGCCCCCCCCCAACCTATTCCTCCGTCGATTCAGTTCTTTGTCCTCTTCACTGCTGTGTTTGTGTAACTTACTTTCCCTGTTATAACCGACGCAGGAGCACTGATCATCAGAAAAGTACTGGGCTCGGTTTAGCAGATAATATCCGGGGCTGCAGCTAGTTAAAATGTTAAGAAAGGGCCAAATCTCTCCCCACTGTAATGGGTGGAAAACGCAGCGTGACTGGGTAATTATTTTGAGATCTCCATTTGCATTTCCACCGCTCTGCCACTGCAGGTCGGGAAGCCTTTAAGATAGATTAATAATCTAGGGTATTTAAAAACCATGAAACATTTAAATGGAGTAATTTTCTTCCTAAAGGGCATAGTTGAGATAGGCGTTTCCTTTTATATGCAGACAGACAAGGATTTTTTCCCTCTTTAAACACGAATGCTAATCAGAGAGCAGGATACCAGCCTTGGAATATATCTCAGAGTTCGGGTTTTCGGGGGTGAATCCTTACTTTAAGGGGTTTCTCTGGTCTGGATTGGATTAGGATTAAAACCCATTAACAGATTACTTCTCTAATCGATTTATTCTACCGTCAAACACTTTGATATGAGACACTTTATGCTTTAACCAGGCGTGTTCGTTAAACACACAGAGGTTAGATAGGGCGCCGCGTTTAAACATCTCCGGCGTACGTCTCAAACTTTGATTAACTGTTGTAGGAAGTCAATTGAAAAACATCTCCCTGGCCCACTTAAGAGAGACATCTCATCAGTACGGGGTGCTGCAGCAGGCCTTCAGTCTTCAGATGTTCCTGCCGTTCCCCAAGTGCTGCAGAACCAGTAATTGACTGAAACGCTCACCCTGGGGCAGTAACCTAATAAGGCCTCACCAAGGTTAATCATAGACCCTTATTAGGCTGGCTGCACCGCTGACACCAATATGTACGGCAAAACATGTTTTTGCCAGCGCTAGGCACGACGCCGCGATGCAGCTAGGCTAGCCTCCTCAGAGTCACAGCTCAACACCCCCGCCTCTCTGCTCCGGCACCGGTCCAAACCGGCCGCCAGACAATAGATCGAGTCATCCCGGGCCGGGCCGCCCGCCGCTGGGGCTTCTGGTCCGCCGGCGCTCTCTTTCCAGGATACCGGCGACACAAATCTCCGTGATTTAGCGTGTTGCCAGCGCGAGCGGCCAAAGTCAGCACAAGTGTCAGGCGGCATTGCCAATCGGCTGTCGCGCCGCCCGCTCCCCCCGGCGATTTATGCCTCCCCCCCCCGCCGCCGGCTTTATTAGCCGTGGTTTATGGCGGCGGCGGGACAGGCCCCGGGGCCTCGCGGCGAGGTGGGCGTGTAATTGACTCTGAGGAGGACGTCGCCGTAATCTCCTGAGTGTAAACACACAATCAATAAGAGAGCCTTTAAGCAAGTGCTGCTCTGTCCCTCCTCCTCCACCTCATCCCCGGCTGAAGTCTTCTCCCGCTCAAACCGTCGTCGTCGTTGTTGTTATTATTGGGAGGAATCGCAGTGTTTTATTTTGGGGAGGAGGGGGATTTGTAAAATCAGCAGTATGCAACGGCGATTACGACGGTGAATTATTCATGCGTTTAAAAAACAGTTGGATGTGGATTGTCTGATCTTGTCCTAGATGTTGCCTCGAAGACAAATTAGAACCAGGGAAGACGGAGACCGGTTTAAACGAGTCGAGCTCTCGGCCCGCTGACGCCATGCCCACGTCAGTGCTACGCCACCGTTACCTCTCCGCCGGCATCTCCTCCTCCCCCTCTCTCTCTTCTCCCTCTCCTCTCCTCCATCTCTCTCTCGTCTCCTCCTCTCCTCCATCTCTCTCTCTCTCTCTCTCTCTCTCTCTCTCTCTCGTCTCCTCCTCTCCTCCATCTCTCTCTCTCTCTCTCGTCTCCTCCTCTCCTCCATCTCTCTCTCTCTCTCTCTCTCGTCTCCTCCTCTCCTCCATCTCTCTCTCTCTCTCTCGTCTCCTCCTCTCCTCCATCTCTCTCTCTCTCTCTCTCTCTCTCTCTCTCGTCTCCTCCTCTCCTCCATCTCTCTCTCTCTCTCTCTCTCTCTCTCTCTCTCTCTCTCGTCTCCTCCTCTCCTTCATCTCCTTCATCTCTCTCTCTCTCCCTCTCTCTCCGCCTCCTCCATCTCTCTCTCTCTCTCTCTCTCGTCTCCTCCTCTCCTTCATCTCCTTCATCTCTCTCTCTCTCTCTCTCTCTCTCTCTCTCTCTCTCTCTCTCTCTCTCTCTCTCTCTCTCTCTCTCTCTCTCCGCCTCCTCCTCCTTCCTTTCTTTCTTTCTTTCTTTCGGGGGGCTCCGCTAACGTGTTGCCTACGTCGATCCTATAGCCCATACCGCCACCTCCCAGCCTGGTCGCTCTGCTGTCCACGAGGGCACTGAGTCATAAAGGATGAGCTGTCAGCTCCTCCGACCTCCGCTGTGTGCAGGGCGGGCCTGGCTCTATCGTCAGGTCCGTGCAGGAGTCCCTGTCTGACTGGGTGTTTATGGGGTATTGCGATACGACGGTTGACTGACCCTCCGCCTGGTCCAGGGTAGTCCTGGAGACGGTTCAGGTGTCTCCGGTCTGACTGTGTCCTCCCTCCCCCCCCGACACCCAGACCTCGTCCACCCTGCCCGCCAGTCCCGGCGCCCCCGTCACCGGCTACAAGCGCATGGTCATCCCCACCCAACCCCCGCTCACCGCCACCAAGAAGTCCACCCCCAAGCCCCCGTCCTCCAGCCCGGGCCCCAGGCCCCCCCAGCCCGTGGCGGCCTCCTACGCCACGGCCTCCACCCCCAGCCAGCCCACCTTCAACGTCCAGGTGCGGTCGGCCCAGCCGGGGCCCCAGCACCAGGCCCCGGGGGGCCCCCAGCACCAGGCCCCGGGGGGCCCCCAGCACTACGCGGCCCAGCCGCAGCCCGGCCGCGCCGGCCCCGCCCAGGTCCAGTATGTGCCCGCCCAGCCCAAGGGCCCCGACTTCGCCTACGGGCCCCCGCAGCCGGGGTTCTCCCCCGCGGGCCCCGGGGGGTACCAGGAGCCCCAGTACCAGGGCCCCGGGGGGTACCAGGAGCCCCAGTACCCGGGCCCCGGCCAGCAGAACGCCTGGAGGGCCGAGCCGGCGGCCCCGGCCCAGGCCTACCAGCCCCCGGCCCCCAGGAAGACCTTCATCAACGACCCCCCGGCCAGCCTGGTACCCATGTACGGGGACCAGCCCATGGGGCCGCCCAAGGTAAGGCTCCTGCTCCTCCTCCTCCTCCTCCTCCTCCTCCTCCTCCTCCATCTCTCTCCTCCTCCTCCTCCTCCATCTCTCTTCTCCTCCACCTCCTCCTCCATCTCTCTCCTCCTCCTCCTCCTCCTCATCTCTCTCCTCCTCCTCCTCCTCCTCCTCCTCCTCCATCTCTCTCCTCCTCCTCTCTCCTCCTCCTCCTCCTCCTCCTCCATCTCTCTCCTCCTCCTCCTCCTCCTCCTCCTCCATCTCTCTCCTCCTCCTCCTCCTCCATCTCTCTCCTCCTCCTCCTCCTCCTCCTCCATCTCTCTCCTCCTCCTCCTCCTCCTCCTCCTCCTCCATCTCTCTCCTCCTCCTCCTCCTCCTCCTCCATCTCTCTCCTCCTCTTCCATCTCTCTCTCCTCTGTCTGTCTGTCTGTCTCCTGTAGAACACAGGGTCACTTTGGACACAAAAAAAGGTTGTTACAAATATAAAATTTGGCTTAAAATATTAAATCAAGGGTTATTTCTATATAAATATATATATATATATGAATTTGCATAAACGATCATACACAATAGAGTGATCCAGCAGATATATTCACCAGTTTATTGATCAATGTAACCAATAGTGCCAGCCGGAGCGTCTCCGGTGAGGAACGCAAGCGTTCCCTCTGTTCTCCGTACGCAGAACCCCCCCGGCCCCCCCCAGCAGAACCTGTGTTCCTCGGGGCCCCTGCTGTGCATTAATAATGGATGTGTGAGTGCGGACCCTCTGCTCAGCGCCCTGTGGCCTCGGAGCGGTTTCATGTAGGCTGCGCTGCCTGACATCCTAGTGCCGGTAGGGCTGTTGGTTTGAATCTGGTTCAACATCCGGCCCGCGCATTATCCAACGCCTCCCTCCCTCCCTCCCTCCCTCCCTCTCTCTCTCCCTCTCTCCCTCTCTCTCTCCCTCCCTCCCTCTCTTTCTCTTTCTCTCCCTCCCTCTCTCTCTCCCTCCCCCCCCTTCTCCCCCTCTCCCTCCTTCTCTCCATCCATTTCTCTATTTTTCCCTCTGTCTTGCTCTCTCGCTCTTTCTCTCTCTCCCTCACCCCCTTCTCCCCCTCCCCCCCTCTCTCTTTATCCCTCTCCCTCTCTCCGCTTGCATCCTAAATCACAATTTCCATTTGAATTTACTTCTAATGAAGAAGCAACCGCCGCATGATTAATAGGAAAATAAAATTTGCTACGCCGGCGGTACTTCATATATGGCCACGTCTGTGTCTGTGTGTGCGCCCTTGTGTGCGCCCGTGTGTGTGTCTGTGTGTACACATCACAGGGATACATATGCGTCTTTAGATTGCCGTGCAGCGGGGGGCTGGCTGACTGCGATGCGGAGGGTAAACAGTTGTTTCAACCTCTATGAATTATGAACAGGTCTTTACCACGGGGCTTTACACTGCCTGCTGCCATTTGTTTCACGGAGCGCGGTCGGGGTTTTTTGCCTCTGTTTGCCAGGGTTTGTTTACGGTCTTCCTTCCACGCCGGTCTCCAGGCTTGTCTCGGTTGCCGCGGCGAGCGGTGGCATGGCGTCTCCATTTGTCGGGGTCTGACGAAGGCCGCTGCCTTCGTCAGACCCCGACGCATGGAGACGCCTGCCTTTCACTCAGGGTCGTCGGCCAGGGCGGAGACGACGAAGGCCGCTGCCTTCGTCGTCTCCGCCCTGGCCGACGACCCTGAGTGAAAGGCAGGATGCGCTCTAGTTCAACACACTTTTAAAGATAACGTGTGTGTGAATAGAGTCTTATAAAGGGCCAATTTAGTTTGCTCAAGGCTGAATTAAATTACCCATAACCTGAGTCAACTCTATTTATACGTTAGTGTTGTGCTCTCACACTTTACTCTCGATTAATGTATTAATGATCATATTTTATGATCTAATGCGATATTATATATCATTTTAAGGTTCCACTACTAGAACACTTCAGCATCATGGGTTTGAATATCTCTTGCCATTGCACTACAATTGAACTTTATGGCTATATTACTTTATTTCTGTATTCAACAAATGATACGAGAGCCGTAAAGTACCTCTTCATCAGGAGTGGCTGAGGACCTTGCTATAGTCGTTTAGTACGTACTGTTGTACGATGGTATTATATTACTGTAGCTATAATACTGTATTAATGTGGTGCACTAATATACGAGCTGTAAAGTACCTCTCCATCAGGACCTTTCTATAGTACTTAAGTACGCTATTGTTGAACGATGGTATTATATTGCTTAATATTACTGTGGCTATATTACTGTATTAATGTAGTACACTAATGCAGGATAGCTGTAAAGTACCTCTTCATCAGTACCTTGCTGTAGTACTTTAGTACGATGGTATTACATTACTCTGGCTATATTACTTTATTAATGTACTACACTAATATACGAGAGGTAGCTCTTAATCTGGGGGTTCGGTAACCGCCCCCCCCCCCCACCATAGTGATCAGGTTGCTAGGCGGAGGAGGAGATGGAGTCAGGTGGTAGGGACCCCCATCCCTCCTCCGTCCGCCATCTCTGGAAAGTGTACGAGCAGGACTCCCGAGTCCTCGCTTTAATTCAAGGATTTTATGCGTGTTCAAAACACAGAGCGCCCCGCACCCCCGCCCCTGGGACGGCCTCTTCAAGGACGTTGTTTTACTAAACACAAATTATATTGCGTATCTTTTACGGGGGAAAAATTCTAATTATATTTGTTCAAAAACAAAAGTCTACATTTTATTTAAAAGCGGGCTGCGGCGGTCCCAGAATGATCCATTATTAATAAAGAAGAAACAAAGGTGGCGTTTATGAGATTTGCCAGCGTCTCTTTGATTCCAGATGAAAGCGCGCTTCTAATTTGGTTGATATATTATGTGTGGTGTATATTTGTGATGCTTTCCCAAGGATATAGTTTGATAATGGGCCCGGAGATGCCGGCTGCTGCCTTTGTGTTTCTGTGATTTGAGTCGTACTGTTGGAGTCTTAATGCTCTACCTCATATTCAGCCCTTCCTTGACACACACCACTTCCCTGGTTCGGGGATGAGGATGAGTCCACATTCACCCAGAGATTTGACTATCTTTCTATCAGTTTTTTTCTCATTAACCTTGATTTATCCAGGTAGAACACGCTGAGATTTCACATCTCCTTTGCAAGCGTGACCTGGTCTAAAGATGTTCTAAAAGTGGCGGCATGTGTCTCAGGAAGAGGAGCGTGTTGGCCGGTAACCGGAGGGTTGCTGGTTCGATCCCCGGCTCCTCTTGAGTGTGGAGGTGTCCCTGAGCGAGACACCTAACCCTCACTGCTCCCGACGAGCTGGCTGTCGCCTTGCGTGGTCGACTCCGCCGTCGGTGTGTGAATGTGTGCATGAGTGGGTGAATGCAATGCATTATTGTAAAGCGCTTTGAGTGGCTTTGAGTTAGAAGAGCATTGTATAAACGCCGTCCATTTACCATTTACAACATAAGACAGCGAGGTCAAGTACTCTACACACAGAGACTGTCTCTATTGTACTAAAGACCAGTGAGAGGTTCGCCTCTAAAACAATACCAGACACACAAACATACATTTAAACTTCTACTTGTGGACTGAAGTGACATTTCTGATCAGTGGGATGATAAACGGACGGACAACCCTGGTTTCACTCGTTCAGGTTGGTGTCCCAGTAACCTAGGGTTAGGGTTAGCAATATGTCATTAAATCCCACCAAATGTCAGGGCACACCTAGTCTTGGTTAGGAACCGCTGTCCGTTCTGCTCTAGAGCTGTTTATGGCTGCTGACCTCCTGCCCGACCGCGTTGCCGCTTTCCAAGGCCGCACTAAAGTGTTATTTTCTCAGGGTGGTCGACACGTCCGGTGATGAACTGTAATCTCTTCGCTGTTTGTTTGTCTTGGTCGGCCACGCTCGCCCAAAATAGACCAATGAAAAGAGGAATCAAAGCCAGATTAGGGTGAAGCAGAATCTGTCAACTTGGCCTTTATCTGAGCCACTCTGGATGACCCTTGGTGTGGTGACGTCTCGCTGCCCTGTCAGACGTCTGCTGACTGGGTCCTGGACGCGCTTGAGCTCCTTTTGTTGGGGCAGCAAATGAAGCCTAAACACTGGCAGTGATGGGGCCTCTATTGAGACACCAGGCGGAGAACTGACCCGTCCACTTTGTGTCACGCTAGGGGACGTTCGCTCGCTGACTGACAGTGACGGAGGATGTCATCAAAGAAATGGCTCCACATTAATCCTCTGCGGTCGTTGAGCGATGGCGTTTGCTGTCCGAGAAGCGGTTCTTTGTTAGCAGGGAGAAAGAGAACCCTGATCCAGAGAGACTGTCCGCGTTCTCCGCGGTCTTTGTCATCGTCGGAGTGCATCTAACCTTGGTGAAGTGTAGGTGTAAGAGAGGAGCTTCCAGTGCTTCCAGGACTCTTAATTACTCAAATCCTCCCTCGTTTGATCTCCATTGTGGCGAGGCGGGAGAGAAAAAAAACATTTTGCAGATTTTCTGGCTGCCGATCAACACGCTGAAGCGATTTCCGCGAGTCTTTCCGGGATCGGTGGGAAAGCTGAGCTCGGAGGATGACTTGTTACGGCTGAGCTTGAGTGACACTTGACAGGGAAGGGATTACCGCTAACTGTTCGACCCCTGCGGCCGACAGAAGGCCCCTAGAAGGTCAGCCCTGGTTTCATCTGTCAGACGTGTTAAAGTAACGGGGCCAGGACTTCTCTGTCTCTCTCTCGCTCCTACCTGCTGCAGAGCATTTGCATGCGGTACCAGCCCCAGCGGCCTGTGTCAGACAGGCTCCCGTTTGACCCAGGATGTTTGTTGTCTGATTGTATTTTGTCAAGCACAGAAACGGTCAACGGCCTCTGTGTGGTTATGGTTCAAAGGCGTGACCACGTGGGTCAACGAAAGCCGAATACAAGGGTCTTAGATGGGAAGCCAACTCGCTAGAGTTTCACCCAAACCAATGGGGTACATTCACATTGATTAATTACATTTTAATAATTGTTTCAAGGCCAAATCACGAGCATTCCCACACAAAGCCACTTTAAAATCTATTGTGTTCATTTAGAGCATAATCGTTTTATTTAGGTGAGAAATAAATCACTTTTATTTACCTTATTTTACCTTGGTAGCTGACCCTGAACTCGCAGTACTTCTGAACTATGCCTTGAACTGGGAACCTTCCCCAATGCCAGCTATGACGGCCGTTTCCAGTTACCACGTACAACACAGACCTTTGACCTGCGACCCCTGACCCCACAGGACTCCGGACTTACGTACGGTCCTCAAAGGAGCTGCATACAGACAGAGAGCCAAGCCTTGTCCCCCCCCCCCCAAGCCACAGGTCCACCCTGGCACGGGGAGGGTCCCAACTTGGCCCATGCCCAGGTCAAGTGAGTGCATAACACCATCTCGTTTCGCAGCGGCCAGCTCTCAGGGCCTCAGTGCGGGGAATGTCTGGCTGGTGTAAAGGTCGGAGGGCGAGGTTTGGGCCACCTGACGTGGTCCTCGAGGGTGGTGATGAAACGGCGACCTCCTCGTTCTCACTACCGACCCCTCGGCCCCTCCCCTCACTCCAGACAGTCACAGGGTTCACCTATATTTACCCCGGCCCGCCGACTCCGGAGACGACCGATAAGGAGAGGCTTTCTCCAGGTTCCCACCCCCGCAAACATCCGAAATAACGAAAGTTGGCCTTCGACTTGATTGGTGGCTTGGCTCGTCAATCAAGCCCTCGGTAGATCAGAGGTGTTTGTCAGAGGGGCGCCTTGTAAATAATCCTGCGCTGTGATTGGCTGCTGCTGCTGCCTCTCTAAAGCTCCTGTCCGGCCAGTAAATAACGGCCGGGATCAATGCCCTGTCAGGGAGGCTCGGTGAGCAGGCAGACGAAGTACTTCTGGTCACTGCCCCATTTCTCACCCTCGTTCTGAAGGCTTCCCGCCACCTCGCTGACCTGCTGCTGTGAGGGAGAACCTGGTGTTCCTCTGACGGTTTTCCTGGTTAGATGCTCCTCTGACAACCTTGCTGACCTGCTGCTGTGAGTCAGGCTGTGTAGTCATGCTGGTCGCTGGTTCTAGAAGACACGCTGGTCGCTGGTTCTGCTGACCGAGGCAGCAGGACATCTCGGTCTCCGTTGGCAACGGGCTGTCTGCGGAGCGCCGGCCAAACATTACTTATGAGCTCAGAGAGCAATAAAAACATAAATTACTCCGGCCTTGTCCTTTGAGGAATGCAGCCCGCCGTAATTCACCGGCGCTGAGTCTGTTTATAATGCACTGACCTGCTGCTCACTCTCATTTCAAACCAATCCAGGATCGTTGATGAATGTATAACTTCAATTTAAAATCCAGCCGGACCGGGTTTTTACTTTCATTAGTGGAAAGCAAAAGAATCTCCCGCTCTCCATTACTTTGCGTGAGAGTCGGGAGATTCCTGTAGTGTTTTGGTTTAAATCGTTTCCAGGTGAGTGGATTTGTTTTGTTATCCAAAGTCTTGCGCCTGGCCAGAAACCACCTGAATAACAGTGGCCCCTGCTGGCCGCTTCGGGTACTACTCGACACCGCAGCGCAAGACAGCACGACCCTGCTCTGGTGTGTCTTAGGAATGCTGTGTGTGTGGAATGCGGTGGGAACCGACATAATGAAGCGCTTCTTTACGATGTCCTATGTCCGTGGAAGAGATCCAAACGCCCATAACACTCAAAAGCTAAAAATCCTGAACCAACCCAACCACCTCTTTTCTGTCAGTTAAAAAAACGGCTTCTTCAGTTGTTTCCAGCGGACCTGGCGTCCCTGGCGTCCCTGTCGTGGCTGAGGAGGTGTGGCGGAGGAGAGGTGGAGGAGTGGTGGAGATAGAGGTGTGGTGGAGGAGGAGGTGCTGCTGACCTTCAGGTCGTCTCTTGGACCGCCGTTTGCATCTATTTGTTTAGCAGACAGAGAGAAGCATCGGTCCCAACTGGGGCGTGACGGTGAGTCGCAGGAGGAAGGAAGCGACGGCAGGCCGAGCGCGTCGCAGCAAAGACACAACCTGTCACCTCTGTGTGTGCGTGCGCATAAAAACAGACGTGTGTCACCACAGCAGGAAACGGTTTCACCCGTGTGCTCAAAGGCAGCCGGGCCCGAAACCACAGCCCGGCCGCCTCTACAGTGTAATCCTGTAACTGTTAGGTTCTCTCTCTGCGTGCACACGGGAGCTATTGTACTTTTCTTTGCAGCGTGCCGTACGCTCGTGGCTCCGCCGTTCCGTATCTGTTTGCAGGGAGGATGTGTCAGTTCGGAAGACGTGACCTAGTTCTTCACGCACGCACATCTCTTCTCTAAACTCAGGGAAAAGCCCGTCGACATGCATTATGTTCTCCTCTGGTCTCCGCGTATCCACACACACACACACACACACACACACACACACCCGTTCTCCTGAATGCAGATTCAATTAGGAATCTGTAGATTTGGGTTCTGCTGGTGGAAAATGTCAATTGCAGCGTTGGTTAATTTGTGATCATCATCCTGCCGGTTCTTGGTACACAGAGCGATCCGCGCCCGGCCGTGGTTCTCTGCCTTTAATTGGCGCTGCGGCAACCTGACCTATTTTCGGCGAGACCCTGTGTACTCCCCCCGCCCCCCCCGCGCGGCCTTGAGCCTAACGCGGCGCAGCAGCTCCGTAATTACCGCTGCTTACATGTTTACATGTTAACGTGTCCGGGGTCGCGACCCCCAGCACCGCGGTGACGGGACGAGCACGTGGGGGGGGGAACATCATGCGTTCCACGTGCGCCGCGCGCTTTACGCGAGCACGCACACACACACACGCCTGCCTCCGACGCACGCATACAAACGCACGCACACATCTACCTCTCTTGCACGCAAACACAGCTACCCCTCACTCACGCACACACGCACGCACGCACACACACCTATCTCTCCCGCACACACACACCTATCTCTCACGCACACACACACACACATCCACAAACCGTCCTCTAACGCACACACACACACACACACGCAAACCTCTCACGTGCACACACACACACAGACACACACACACACACACACACACACAAACACACACACACACCTACCTCTCACACACGCATATACACTCGCACACATGCACACACACATGTCTTCCTCACCACAGACAGGAAGCGGATGTGTCTCTGCCCTCCTCTCCCTTCTGAAACGCCGCCATGCTGAGCATTATTTCAGTCATTGAGCTCCACTTAATCTGTGGGTGAACGTGCCGGCGTGAGTGATTATGTCTTTGTTCGATTTGTGTGGATCACATGAGGGAGAGAGAGGGAGGGAGAGGGAGAGAGACGTTTTGCTTTTCTTCAGTACAACGGTTCCTTTTATGATCCTGTTCTATGTTTTTTCTCTCTCGTTCTCCCTCTTGTTCTCTCTCTCTCTCTCTCTCTCTCTCTCTCTCTCTCGTTCTCTCTCTTCCTCTTGCTCTCTCTCTCTCTCTCTCTCTCTCTCTCTCTCTCTCTCTCTCTCTCTCTCTCTCTCTCTCTCTCTCTCTCTGGTCAAACACCCAGCCGCAGGGTTCCTGCTGCTGAAATCACCCAACAGAAATCAGCAGCGTGTGTTCGTGGAGGGATTATCCTCCCCATCGCTCAGGTTGAATCGCAGGATAAAACACGCTCTCCGCTTCTTGGACGTTTTGGACGGTCCTGTTTCTACTGGTGGTTGTGAATCGAGACGTGAGCTCTGAAGGAACCAGCATCCTCTGTGTGTCTCCTGTGCACACAGACATTCTTGTTTGTGTACACTCACGCACGACCCGAAGGTTGGCAGGAGCACATCACTGGTCCTCGGCCTCCTAATGCTTCTCCCCTCCTCCCTTCTCCTATTCCTTCGCCCTCTCTACTTCTCATCACCTCTCCTCCCTGCTCCCCTCTCTCCTCCTCCTCCTCTCTCACAGCTTCTGCCCCCC